>NC_084752.1:0-153674 GCF_033978785.1 Entelurus aequoreus
GAGATAGTCTGTGGAAAGAGGGTGGTCCCAGACACCTGTACACCTTGTGTTCTGCTGGAGAGATAGTCTGTGAAGAGGTGGTCCCAGACACCTGTACACCTTGTGTTCTGCTGGAGAGATAGTCTGTGAAGAGGTGGTCCCCAGACACCTGTACACCTTGTGTCCCTGCTGGAGAGATAGTCTGTGAAGAGGTGGTCCAGACACCTGTACACCTTGTGTTCTGCTGGAGAGATAGTCTGTGAAGAGGTGGTCCCAGACACCTGTACACCTTGTGTTCTGCTGGAGAGATAGTCTGTGAAGAGGTGGTCCCAGACACCTGTACACCTTGTGTCCTGCTGGAGAGATAGTCTGTGAAGAGGTGGTCCCAGACACCTGTACACCTTGTGTTCTGCTGGAAGAGATAGTCTGTGAAGAGGTGGTCCCAGACACCTGTACACCTTGTGTTCTGCTGGAGAGATAGTCTGTGAAGAGGTGGTCCCAGACACCTGTACACCTTGTGTTCCTGCTGGACAGATAGTCTGTGAAGAGGTGGTCCCAGACACCTGTACACCTTGTGTTCTGCTGGAGAGATAGTCTGTGAAGAGGTGGTCCCAGACACCTGTACACCTTGTGTTCTGCTGGAGAGATAGTCTGTGAAGAGGTGGTCCCAGACACCTGTACACCTTGTGTCCTGCTGGAAAGATAGTCTGTGAAGAGGTGGTCCCAGACACCTGTACACCTTGTGTTCCTGCTGGAGAGATAGTCTGTGAAGAGGTGGTCCCAGACACCTGTACACCTTGTGTCCTGCTGGAAAGATAGTCTGTGAAGAGGTGGTCCCCAGACACCTGTACACCTTGTGTTCTGCTGGAGAGATAGTCTGTGAAGAGGTGGTCCCAGACACCTGTACACCTTGTGTTCTGCTGGAAGAGATAGTCTGTGAAGAGGTGGTCCCAGACACCTGTACACCTTGTGTCCTGCTGGAGAAGATAGTCTGTGAAGAGGTGGTCCCAGACACCTGTACACCTTGTGTCCTGCTGGAGAGATAGTCTGTGAAGAGGTGGTCCCAGACACCTGTACACCTTGTGTTCTGCTGGAGAGATAGTCTGTGAAGAGGTGGTCCCAGACACCTGTACACCTTGTGTTCCTGCTGGAAGATAGTCTGTGAAGAGGTGGTCCCAGACACCTGTACACCTTGTGTTCCTGCTGGAGAGATAGTCTGTGAAGAGGTGGTCCCAGACACCTGTACACCTTGTGTCCTGCTGGAAAGATAGTCTGTGAAGAGGTGGTCCCAGACACCTGTACACCTTGTGTTCTGCTGGAGAGATAGTCTGTGAAGAGGTGGTCCCAGACACCTGTACACCTTGTGTTCTGCTGGAAAGATAGTCTGTGAAGAGGTGGTCCCAGACACCTGTACACCTTGTGTTCCTGCTGGAAGAGATAGTCTGTGAAGAGGTGGTCCCAGACACCTGTACACCTTGTGTCCTGCTGGAGAGATAGTCTGTGAAGAGGTGGTCCCAGACACCTGTACACCTTGTGTTCTGCTGGAGAGATAGTCTGTGAAGAGGTGGTCCCAGACACCTGTACACCTTGTGTCCTGCTGGAGAAGATAGTCTGTGAAGAGGTGGTCCCAGACACCTGTACACCTTGTGTCCTGCTGGAAAGATAGTCTGTGAAGAGGTGGTCCCAGACACCTGTACACCTTGTGTTCTGCTGGAAGATAGTCTGTGAAGAGGTGGTCCCAGACACCTGTACACCTTGTGTCCTGCTGGAGAGATAGTCTGTGAAGAGGTGGTCCCAGACACCTGTACACCTTGTGTTCTGCTGGAGAGATAGTCTGTGAAGAGGTGGTCCCAGACACCTGTACACCTTGTGTTCTGCTGGAGAGATAGTCTGTGAAGAGGTGGTCCCAGACACCTGTACACCTTGTGTTCTGCTGGAGAGATAGTCTGTGAAGAGGTGGTCCCAGACACCTGTACACCTTGTGTTCTGCTGGAGAGATAGTCTGTGAAGAGGTGGTCCCAGACACCTGTACACCTTGTGTTCTGCTGGAGAGATAGTCTGTGAAGAGGTGGTCCCAGACACCTGTACACCTTGTGTCCTGCTGGAAAGATAGTCTGTGAAGAGGTGGTCCCAGACACCTGTACACCTTGTGTCCTGCTGGAAAGATAGTCTGTGAAGAGGTGGTCCCAGACACCTGTACACCTTGTGTCCTGCTGGAAAGATAGTCTGTGAAGAGGTGGTCCCAGACACCTGTACACCTTGTGTCTGCTGGAGAGATAGTCTGTGAAGAGGTGGTCCCAGACACCTGTACACCTTGTGTTCCTGCTGGAGAGATAGTCTGTGAAGAGGTGGTCCCAGACACCTGTACACCTTGTGTTCCTGCTGGAGAGATAGTCTGTGAAGAGGTGGTCCCAGACACCTGTACACCTTGTGTTCTGCTGGAGAGATAGTCTGTGAAGAGGTGGTCCCAGACACCTGTACACCTTGTGTTCTGCTGGAGAGATAGTCTGTGAAGAGGTGGTCCCAGACACCTGTACACCTTGTGTTCTGCTGGAGAGATAGTCTGTGAAGAGGTGGTCCCAGACACCTGTACACCTTGTGTTCTGCTGGAGAGATAGTCTGTGAAGAGGTGGTCCCAGACACCTGTACACCTTGTGTCCTGCTGGAGAGATAGTCTGTGAAGAGGTGGTCCCAGACACCTGTACACCTTGTGTCCTGCTGGAGAGATAGTCTGTGAAGAGGTGGTCCCAGACACCTGTACACCTTGTGTTCTGCTGGAGAGATAGTCTGTGAAGAGGTGGTCCCAGACACCTGTACACCTTGTGTTCTGCTGGAGAGATAGTCTGTGAAGAGGTGGTCCCAGACACCTGTACACCTTGTGTCCTGCTGGAGAGATAGTCTGTGAAGAGGTGGTCCCAGACACCTGTACACCTTGTGTCCTGCTGGAAAGATAGTCTGTGAAGAGGTGGTCCCAGACACCTGTACACCTTGTGTCCTGCTGGAGAGATAGTCTGTGAAGAGGTGGTCCCAGACACCTGTACACCTTGTGTTCTGCTGGAGAGATAGTCTGTGAAGAGGTGGTCCCAGACACCTGTACACCTTGTGTCCTGCTGGAGAGATAGTCTGTGAAGAGGTGGTCCCAGACACCTGTACACCTTGTGTCCTGCTGGAAAGATAGTCTGTGAAGAGGTGGTCCCAGACACCTGTACACCTTGTGTCTGCTGGAGAGATAGTCTGTGAAGAGGTGGTCCCAGACACCTGTACACCTTGTGTCTGCTGGAGAGATAGTCTGTGAAGAGGTGGTCCCAGACACCTGTACACCTTGTGTTCTGCTGGAGAGATAGTCTGTGAAGAGGTGGTCCCAGACACCTGTACACCTTGTGTTCTGCTGGAAAGATAGTCTGTGAAGAGGTGGTCCCAGACACCTGTACACCTTGTGTCCTGCTGGAGAGATAGTCTGTGAAGAGGTGGTCCCAGACACCTGTACACCTTGTGTCCTGCTGGAAAGATAGTCTGTGAAGAGGTGGTCCCAGACACCTGTACACCTTGTGTTCTGCTGGAGAGATAGTCTGTGAAGAGGTGGTCCCAGACACCTGTACACCTTGTGTTCTGCTGGAGAGATAGTCTGTGAAGAGGTGGTCCCAGACACCTGTACACCTTGTGTCCTGCTGGAGAGATAGTCTGTGAAGAGGTGGTCCCAGACACCTGTACACCTTGTGTTCTGCTGGAGAGATAGTCTGTGAAGAGGTGGTCCCAGACACCTGTACACCTTGTGTCCTGCTGGAGAGATAGTCTGTGAAGAGGTGGTCCCAGACACCTGTACACCTTGTGTTCCTGCTGGAAAGATAGTCTGTGAAGAGGTGGTCCCAGACACCTGTACACCTTGTGTTCCTGCTGGAGAGATAGTCTGTGAAGAGGTGGTCCCAGACACCTGTACACCTTGTGTTCTGCTGGAAAGATAGTCTGTGAAGAGGTGGTCCCAGACACCTGTACACCTTGTGTCTGCTGGAGAGATAGTCTGTGAAGAGGTGGTCCCAGACACCTGTACACCTTGTGTTCTGCTGGAGAGATAGTCTGTGAAGAGGTGGTCCCAGACACCTGTACACCTTGTGTTCTGCTGGAGAGATAGTCTGTGAAGAGGTGGTCCCAGACACCTGTACACCTTGTGTCCTGCTGGAGAGATAGTCTGTGAAGAGGTGGTCCCAGACACCTGTACACCTTGTGTCCTGCTGGAGAGATAGTCTGTGAAGAGGTGGTCCCAGACACCTGTACACCTTGTGTCCTGCTGGAAAGATAGTCTGTGAAGAGGTGGTCCCAGACACCTGTACACCTTGTGTTCTGCTGGAAAGATAGTCTGTGAAGAGGTGGTCCCAGACACCTGTACACCTTGTGTCCTGCTGGAGAGATAGTCTGTGAAGAGGTGGTCCCAGACACCTGTACACCTTGTGTCCTGCTGGAAAGATAGTCTGTGAAGAGGTGGTCCCAGACACCTGTACACCTTGTGTTCTGCTGGAGAGATAGTCTGTGAAGAGGTGGTCCCAGACACCTGTACACCTTGTGTTCTGCTGGAGAGATAGTCTGTGAAGAGGTGGTCCCAGACACCTGTACACCTTGTGTTCTGCTGGAGAGATAGTCTGTGAAGAGGTGGTCCCAGACACCTGTACACCTTGTGTTCTGCTGGAGAGATAGTCTGTGAAGAGGTGGTCCCAGACACCTGTACACCTTGTGTTCTGCTGGAGAGATAGTCTGTGAAGAGGTGGTCCCAGACACCTGTACACCTTGTGTCCTGCTGGAGAGATAGTCTGTGAAGAGGTGGTCCCAGACACCTGTACACCTTGTGTTCTGCTGGAGAGATAGTCTGTGAAGAGGTGGTCCCAGACACCTGTACACCTTGTGTTCTGCTGGAGAGATAGTCTGTGAAGAGGTGGTCCCAGACACCTGTACACCTTGTGTTCTGCTGGAGAGATAGTCTGTGAAGAGGTGGTCCCAGACACCTGTACACCTTGTGTCCTGCTGGAGAGATAGTCTGTGAAGAGGTGGTCCCAGACACCTGTACACCTTGTGTCCTGCTGGAAAGATAGTCTGTGAAGAGGTGGTCCCAGACACCTGTACACCTTGTGTCTGCTGGAGAGATAGTCTGTGAAGAGGTGGTCCCAGACACCTGTACACCTTGTGTTCTGCTGGAGAGATAGTCTGTGAAGAGGTGGTCCCAGACACCTGTACACCTTGTGTCCTGCTGGAGAGATAGTCTGTGAAGAGGTGGTCCCAGACACCTGTACACCTTGTGTCCTGCTGGAAAGATAGTCTGTGAAGAGGTGGTCCCAGACACCTGTACACCTTGTGTTCTGCTGGAGAGATAGTCTGTGAAGAGGTGGTCCCAGACACCTGTACACCTTGTGTTCTGCTGGAGAGATAGTCTGTGAAGAGGTGGTCCCAGACACCTGTACACCTTGTGTTCTGCTGGAGAGATAGTCTGTGAAGAGGTGGTCCCAGACACCTGTACACCTTGTGTTCTGCTGGAGAGATAGTCTGTGAAGAGGTGGTCCCAGACACCTGTACACCTTGTGTTCTGCTGGAGAGATAGTCTGTGAAGAGGTGGTCCCAGACACCTGTACACCTTGTGTCCTGCTGGAGAGATAGTCTGTGAAGAGGTGGTCCCAGACACCTGTACACCTTGTGTCCTGCTGGAGAGATAGTCTGTGAAGAGGTGGTCCCAGACACCTGTACACCTTGTGTCCTGCTGGAGAGATAGTCTGTGAAGAGGTGGTCCCAGACACCTGTACACCTTGTGTTCTGCTGGAGAGATAGTCTGTGAAGAGGTGGTCCCAGACACCTGTACACCTTGTGTCCTGCTGGAGAGATAGTCTGTGAAGAGGTGGTCCCAGACACCTGTACACCTTGTGTCCTGCTGGAAGATAGTCTGTGAAGAGGTGGTCCCAGACACCTGTACACCTTGTGTTCTGCTGGAGAGATAGTCTGTGAAGAGGTGGTCCCAGACACCTGTACACCTTGTGTTCTGCTGGAGAGATAGTCTGTGAAGAGGTGGTCCCAGACACCTGTACACCTTGTGTTCTGCTGGAGAGATAGTCTGTGAAGAGGTGGTCCCAGACACCTGTACACCTTGTGTTCTGCTGGAGAGATAGTCTGTGAAGAGGTGGTCCCAGACACCTGTACACCTTGTGTTCTGCTGGAGAGATAGTCTGTGAAGAGGTGGTCCCAGACACCTGTACACCTTGTGTTCTGCTGGAGAGATAGTCTGTGAAGAGGTGGTCCCAGACACCTGTACACCTTGTGTTCTGCTGGAGAGATAGTCTGTGAAGAGGTGGTCCCAGACACCTGTACACCTTGTGTTCTGCTGGAGAGATAGTCTGTGAAGAGGTGGTCCCAGACACCTGTACACCTTGTGTTCTGCTGGAAAGATAGTCTGTGAAGAGGTGGTCCCAGACACCTGTACACCTTGTGTTCTGCTGGAAAGATAGTCTGTGAAGAGGTGGTCCCAGACACCTGTACACCTTGTGTTCTGCTGAGAAGATAGTCTGTGAAGAGGTGGTCCCAGACACCTGTACACCTTGTGTCCTGCTGGAAAGATAGTCTGTGAAGAGGTGGTCCCAGACACCTGTACACCTTGTGTTCTGCTGGAGAGATAGTCTGTGAAGAGGTGGTCCCAGACACCTGTACACCTTGTGTTCTGCTGGAAAGATAGTCTGTGAAGAGGTGGTCCCAGACACCTGTACACCTTGTGTCCTGCTGGAGAGATAGTCTGTGAAGAGGTGGTCCCAGACACCTGTACACCTTGTGTTCTGCTGGAGAGATAGTCTGTGAAGAGGTGGTCCCAGACACCTGTACACCTTGTGTTCTGCTGGAGAGATAGTCTGTGAAGAGGTGGTCCCAGACACCTGTACACCTTGTGTTCTGCTGGAGAGATAGTCTGTGAAGAGGTGGTCCCAGACACCTGTACACCTTGTGTTCTGCTGGAGAGATAGTCTGTGAAGAGGTGGTCCCAGACACCTGTACACCTTGTGTTCTGCTGGAGAGATAGTCTGTGAAGAGGTGGTCCCAGACACCTGTACACCTTGTGTTCTGCTGGAGAGATAGTCTGTGAAGAGGTGGTCCCAGACACCTGTACACCTTGTGTTCTGCTGGAAAGATAGTCTGTGAAGAGGTGGTCCCAGACACCTGTACACCTTGTGTTCTGCTGGAGAGATAGTCTTTGAAGAGGTGGTCCCAGACACCTGTACACCTTGTGTTCTGCTGGAAAGATAGTCTGTGAAGAGGTGGTCCCAGACACCTGTACACCTTGTGTTCTGCTGGAGAGATAGTCTGTGAAGAGGTGGTCCCAGACACCTGTACACCTTGTGTTCTGCTGGAAAGATAGTCTGTGAAGAGGTGGTCCCAGACACCTGTACACCTTGTGTCCTGCTGGAGAGATAGTCTGTGAAGAGGTGGTCCCAGACACCTGTACACCTTGTGTCCTGCTGGAAAGATAGTCTGTGAAGAGGTGGTCCCAGACACCTGTACACCTTGTGTTCTGCTGGAGAGATAGTCTGTGAAGAGGTGGTCCCAGACACCTGTACACCTTGTGTTCTGCTGGAGAGATAGTCTGTGAAGAGGTGGTCCCAGACACCTGTACACCTTGTGTTCTGCTGGAGAGATAGTCTGTGAAGAGGTGGTCCCAGACACCTGTACACCTTGTGTTCTGCTGGAGAGATAGTCTGTGAAGAGGTGGTCCCAGACACCTGTACACCTTGTGTCCTGCTGGAGAGATAGTCTGTGAAGAGGTGGTCCCAGACACCTGTACACCTTGTGTTCTGCTGGAAAGATAGTCTGTGAAGAGGTGGTCCCAGACACCTGTACACCTTGTGTTCTGCTGGAGAGATAGTCTTTGAAGAGGTGGTCCCAGACACCTGTACACCTTGTGTTCTGCTGGAAAGATAGTCTGTGAAGAGGTGGTCCCAGACACCTGTACACCTTGTGTCCTGCTGGAGAGATAGTCTGTGAAGAGGTGGTCCCAGACACCTGTACACCTTGTGTCCTGCTGGAAAGATAGTCTGTGAAGAGGTGGTCCCAGACACCTGTACACCTTGTGTTCTGCTGGAGAGATAGTCTGTGAAGAGGTGGTCCCAGACACCTGTACACCTTGTGTTCTGCTGGAAAGATAGTCTGTGAAGAGGTGGTCC
This sequence comes from Entelurus aequoreus, assembly GCF_033978785.1. Lineage (NCBI taxonomy): Eukaryota > Metazoa > Chordata > Actinopteri > Syngnathiformes > Syngnathidae > Entelurus > Entelurus aequoreus. The sequence goes on from NC_084752.1 coordinate 8,157, forward strand.
CAGACACCTGTACACCTTGTGTCTGCTGGAAAGATAGTCTGTGAAGAGGTGGTCCCAGACACCTGTACACCTTGTGTCCTGCTGGAAAGATAGTCTGTGAAGAGGTGGTCCCAGACACCTGTACACCTTGTGTTCTGCTGGAGAGATAGTCTGTGAAGAGGTGGTCCCAGACACCTGTACACCTTGTGTTCTGCTGGAAAGATAGTCTGTGAAGAGGTGGTCCCAGACACCTGTACACCTTGTGTCCTGCTGGAGAGATAGTCTGTGAAGAGGTGGTCCAGACACCTGTACACCTTGTGTCCTGCTGGAAAGATAGTCTGTGAAGAGGTGGTCCCAGACACCTGTACACCTTGTGTTCTGCTGGAGAGATAGTCTGTGAAGAGGTGGTCCCAGACACCTGTACACCTTGTGTTCTGCTGGAGAGATAGTCTGTGAAGAGGTGGTCCCAGACACCTGTACACCTTGTGTTCTGCTGGAGAGATAGTCTGTGAAGAGGTGGTCCCAGACACCTGTACACCTTGTGTCCTGCTGGAGAGATAGTCTGTGAAGAGGTGGTCCCAGACACCTGTACACCTTGTGTTCTGCTGGAAAGATAGTCTGTGAAGAGTTGGTCCCAGACACCTGTACACCTTGTGTTCTGCTGGAGAGATAGTCTGTGAAGAGGTGGTCCCAGACACCTGTACACCTTGTGTTCTGCTGGAGAGATAGTCTGTGAAGAGGTGGTCCCAGACACCTGTACACCTTGTGTCCTGCTGGAAAGATAGTCTGTGAAGAGGTGGTCCCAGACACCTGTACACCTTGTGTTCTGCTGGAGAGATAGTCTGTGAAGAGGTGGTCCCAGACACCTGTACACCTTGTGTTCTGCTGGAGAGATAGTCTGTGAAGAGGTGGTCCCAGACACCTGTACACCTTGTGTTCTGCTGGAGAGATAGTCTGTGAAGAGGTGGTCCCAGACACCTGTACACCTTGTGTTCTGCTGGAGAGATAGTCTGTGAAGAGGTGGTCCCAGACACCTGTACACCTTGTGTTCTGCTGGAAAGATAGTCTGTGAAGAGGTGGTCCCAGACACCTGTACACCTTGTGTGCTGCTGGAGAGATAGTCTGTGAAGAGGTGGTCCCAGACAACCTGTACACCTTGTGTTCTGCTGGAAAGATAGTCTGTGAAGAGGTGGTCCAGACACCTGTACACCTTGTGTGCTGCTGGAGAGATAGTCTGTGAAGAGGTGGTCCCAGACACTACTGGTAAAGTTTACTGGTCAGGTACACCTGGTCAGGTACACCTGGTCAGGTACACCTGGTCAGGTACACCTGGTCAGGTACACCACTACAATTGCAGAAAACAAGTCCAGGAAAAAGCATGAATATTAAATACAGAGCTTGTGTCAAAGTCATTGTTAAATGGTTTTACTACCTACCCAGGTCCAACATTCAAAGTTCACATGTCCAGGCTACAACAGTTGGAAGGCCAAGCTAAGGCTAGCAGAGGCCCAGCCTTAGTCAGTCTGAGGCTAGGATAGATCCAGCATGTGGCAGATGGAAGGCCAGGATGAAGCTAGCAGACCCAGTCTATAGGCAGTGAGGGGCCAAACTGGGGCTAGGATAGATCCAGACTGTGGCAGATGGAAGGCCAGGCTGAAGCTAGCAGACCCAGTCTGTAGGCAGTGAGGGGCCAAACTGGGGCTAGGATAGATCCAGACTGTGGCAGATGGAAGGCCAGGATGAAGCTAGCAGACCCAGTCTGTAGGCAGTGAGGGGCCAAACTGGGGCTAGGATTTATCCAGACTGTGGCAGATGGAAGGCCAGGATGAAGCTAGCAGACCCAGTCTGTAGGCAGTGAGGGGCCAAACTGGGGCTAGGATAGATCCAGACTGTGGCAGATGGAAGGCCAGGATGAAGCTAGCAGACCCAGTCTGTAGGCAGTGAGAGGCCAAACTGGGGCTAGGATAGATCCAGCATGTGGCAGATGGAAGGCCAAAATTTCAGCTATGTACAGAAGGGCGATTTACAGTAGTGTGATGTACAGTATGGCCATGTACAGTAGGGTGATGTACAGTATGGTCATGTACAGTAGTACAATGTACACTATGGTCATGTACAGTAGGGTGATGTACAGTAGTGTGATGTACACTATGGTTTTTTTTGTGATTGATTGAGACTTTTATTAGTAGGTTGCACAGTGAAGTACATATTCCGTACAATTGACCACTAAATGGTAACACCCGAATAAGTTTTTCAACTTGTTTAAGTCGGGGTCCACTTAAATGGATTCATGATACAGATATATACTATCATATATACTATCATCATAATACAGTCATCACACAAGATAATCACATTGAATTATTTACATTATTTACAATCAGGAGTGTGGAGGGGGGGTGGGGTGGGGGGGGTGGGGATATGGACATCAAGTAGTGGACATAGAGAGAGAGAGAGAGAGAGAGAGAGAGAGAGAGAGAGAGAGAGAGAGAGAGAGAGAGAGAGAGAGAGATCAGAAGGCATAAGAAAAAGAATCTGCATTTGATTGTTTACATTTGATTATTAGCAATCCGGGGAGGGTGTTAGTTTAGGGTTGTAGCTGCCTGGAGGTGAACTTTTATTGCGGTTTTGAAGGAGGATAGAGATGCCCTTTCTTTTATACCTGTTGGGAGTGCATTCCACATTGATGTGGCATAGAAAGAGAATGAGTTAAGACCTTTGTTAGTTCGGAATCTGGGTTTAACGTGGTTAGTGGAGCACCCCCTGGTGTTGTGGTTATGGCGGTCATTTACGTTAAGGAAGTAGTTTGACATGTACTTCGGTATCAGGGAGGTGTAGCGGATTTTATAGACTAGGCTCAGTGCAAGTTGTTTTACTCTGTCCTCCACCCTGAGCCAGCCCACTTTGGAGAAGTGGGTAGGAGTGAGGTGGGATCTGGGGTGGAGGTCTAGAAGTAACCTGACTAGCTTGTTCTGAGATGTTTGGAGTTTAGATTTGAGGGTTTTGGAGGTGCTAGGGTACCAGGAGGTGCATGCGTAATCGAAAAAGGGTTGAACAAGAGTTCCCGCCAGAATCCTCAAGGTGCTTTTGTTGACCAGAGAGGAAATTCTGTAGAGAAATCTCGTTCGTTGGTTAACCTTTTGATTACCTTGGTTGCCATTTTATCACAGGAAAGGTTAGCCTCTAGAATGGAACCTAGGTAGGTGACCTCATCTTTCCTGGTGATGACACTGTCACCTACTTTTATGGTGAAGTGATTGACTTTCTTAAGGTTGATGTGGGACCCAAACAGGATGGATTCTGTTTTACCCAAGTGGATGGATAGCTTGTTGTCAGCGAGCCAGGTGCAAGTTCTACAGAGCTCAGCACTGAGGATTTTCTCCACCTGTGACTTGTCCTTGCCGGATACCAGCAGGGCAGAGTCATCCGCAAACAATAACAATTCACAGTCGCATGCCGATGACAAGTCGTTTATGTATATTAGGAACAGTAAAGGTCCCAATATACTGCCTTGGGGGACTCCACAGTTCACCGAGAGGGGGGGGGACACGGTGCCGTTCACCTCTACCACCTGCTCCCTCCCCTCCAAGTAAGACTGCATCCAGCTCCAAGAGGTTTTGTTAAATCCGATTGCTCTGAGCTTATCCAACAGTATAGCGTGGTTAACGGTGTCAAAGGCCTTCTGAAGGTCCAGCATGACCATGCCGCAGTATTTGCCCGCGTCCACCTCATGTATGATGTGGTCGCTCACATAGAGAAGGCATGTGTCAGTGGAGTGGTTAGTTCTGAAGTCAGATAGAGAAGGCATGTGTCAGTGGAGTGGTTAGTTCTGAAGCCGGATTGGAATTTGTACATGAGTTTATTAGTGGCAAGGTAACTATCGACCTGTTCATAAACTATTTTCTCCATTACTTTGGAAATGGAGCTGAGAATAGAAACAGGTCGGTAGTTGCCAGGTTCCAATTTGCTTCCTTTTTTAAAGAGGGGAGTTACTCTTGCTATCTTAAAATCTTTTGGTACTTGGCCTTGTGTAATTGATAGGTTTATTATGTGCGTGATGATCGGGGCAATGATGGAGGCAGAGTCCCTGAGGAATCTGGAGGGAATATTATCAAGGCCGGTGGCCTTGTTAGGGTGGAGCGCGCTCAATTTTTTAAACACCTCATCAGCTGTGACCATTTCTAATTTGAAATCATTGTTGGATACTCCTAGCTTTCTGTAGAAGGCTTTAATGTGTTCTACACCAAAGCGACCAGAGTGGTGGGTCAGCTTGTTGACAAGAGTTGCAGCTATGCTGGTGAAAAAGGCGTTAAGTCTGTTTACTACCTCCATTTTGTCTGTAATGAGGGAGTCACCCTCCTTGATGCTGATGTTGGTGAGTCTTGTTTTAAGTTTCTGGCTGCAACCAGGAAGCTGGTTGTTGAGAATTTTCCAGAGCTCACGTGGCTTATTCGTGTTTTCCTCTATTTTGTCGGTAATGTAATTTTTTTTTAAGGATTTAGTCAGGTTAGTTGACTTATTTCTTAATTTATTGCATTGCTTTTTGAGAGTTGAAAGGAGTAATTTGAGGTTGATATTATTGGGTTGTTTATCTACTTCTGTTTTACATTTTTGGTATTCAGAGTATTTCCTGTCTCTGTCTTTTATGGCAGCTAATAGGTCATGTACAGTAGTGCGATGTACAGTAGTGTGATGTACACTATGGTCATGTACAGTAGTGTGATGTACACTATGGTCATGTACAGTAGTGTGATGTACAGTAGTGCAATGTACACTATGGTCATGTACAGTATGGCGATGTACATTACGGTCATGTACAGTAGTGTGATGTACAGTATGGTGGTGTACAGTAGTGCAATGTACACTATGGTCATGTACAGTAGGGTGATGTACAGTAGTGTGATGTACACTATGGTCATGTACAGTAGTGCAATGTACACTATGGTCATGTACAGTAGGGTGATGTACAGTATGGCGATGTACATTACGGTCATGTACAGTAGTGTTATGTACAGTATGGTGGTGTACAGTAGTGCAATGTACACTATGGTCATGTACAGTAGGGTGATGTACACTATGGTCATGTACAGTAGTGCGATGTACACTATGGTCATGTACAGTATGGTCATGTACAGTAGTGCAATGTACACTATGGTCATGTACAGTAGGGTGATGTACAGTATGGCGGTGTACACTACGGTCATGTACAGTAGTGTGATGTACAGTATGGTGGTGTACAGTAGTGCAATGTACACTATGGTCATGTACAGTAGGGTGATGTACAGTATGGTCATGTACAGTAGTGCAATGTACACTATGGTCATGTACAGTAGGGTGATGTACAGTATGGCGATGTACACTATGGTCATGTACAGTAGTGCAATGTACACTATGGTCATGTACAGTAGGGTGATGTACAGTATGGCAATGTACACTATGGTCATGTACAGTAGTGCAATGTGCACTATGGTCATGTACAGTAGGGTGATGTACAGTATGGCGATGTACACTACGGTCATGTACAGTAGTGTGATGTACAGTATGGTGGTGTACAGTAGTGCAATGTACACTATGGTCATGTACAGTAGGGTGATGTACAGTATGGTGGTGTACAGTAGTGCAATGTACACTATGGTCATGTACAGTAGTGTGATGTACAGTATGGTGGTGTACAGTAGTGCAATGTACACTATGGTCATGTACAGTAGGGTGATGTACAGTATGGTGTACAGTAGTGCAATGTACACTATGGTCATGTACAGTAAGGTGAAGTACAGTAGGGTGATATACAGTAAAGTGATGTACAGTAAGGTGAAGTACAGTAGGGCGATGTACAGTAAGGTGAAGTACAGTAGGGTGATGTACAGTAAGGTGAAGTACAGTAGGGTGATATACAGTAAAGTGATGTACAGTAAGGTGAAGTACAGTAGGGCGATGTACAGTAAGGTGAAGTACAGTAGGGTGATATACAGTAAAGTGATGTACAGTAAGGTGAAGTACAGTAGGGCGATATACAGTATTTGTTGTTTCACAACAGAAGGATGTTCCTCCACCTTCTCCTGGCGTGAAGGAGGGCGGAGACTCTCTCCTGGCTCCGCCCAGCGTGGCCTCGCTCTTGGACATCTCTCTGCCCGGCCCCCCCGAGGAGTCTCTGCCCCCTGGAGAGAATCAAAGCCACATCAGCGACTCCATCATCGAGCTGGCCATCAACTCCGCCCACTACGGTAAGCAGGAATATGGAGCTGGCCATCAACTCCGCCCACTAGGGTAAGCAGGAGGCCATGGCGGCGAGAGGACTTGATGATCTGATGTTGTCATGTGGCAGGCGAGGAGGCCAAGATGACCAAAGTGTCTCCCTCGGTCAGCCCGTCCAGAGACTGGATCCCCTCCCCCAGCCACGACCCCCAGTGGTACCCCAGTGACTCCTCTGACTCCACCCTGGGATGTCTTCTCTGTGAGTCTCCATCTTCTTCTTCTTCTTCTGTCTCTCAGCTCACATCATGTACTTCTCTGCAGCCAGCATGGGGCGACGTACCCCCCGCACTTTGTTCACCCCCAGCCTGATGGACTGCAACTCCCATGATTCCTTTCACTCCCGCGGCCTTCCTGACGTGGGCGAGGTGACTCTTCTCTCATGGCCATCACACATCACATCACACTCTGCACGACTGCTTGTATCACACATATCACACTCTGCACGACTGCTTGTATCACACATATCACACTCTGCACGACTGCTTGTATCACACATGATATCACACTCTGCACGACTGCTTGTATCACACATGATATCACACTCTGCACGACTGCTTGTATCACACACACTGCAGGACATTTCATCATCAAACATTTATTACAAGTAGCAGGAATTGGTGCCGTATCGCTTCATTGATTGAGGTGCCTCTATCTTCTTTTTCATTTCAACACACAAACAACATTTGTAATGTTTTCAGCACACACACAATTATTAATGTTTTCAGCACACACACAATTTGTAATGTTTTCAGCACACACAATTATTAATGTTTTCAGCACACACACAATTATTAATGTTTTCAGCACACACAATTAGAAGTGATTTGTGCTCCAGGTGGACTCCCAGCTGGCCTGCATGATGAGTGAGAGCAGTGTGGACTACATCGCTCGCTTCAACGATCTGGCTCAGGAGCTGGCTGTAAGCGAGCCCTCCATGGCGCCTCAAGAGCTGGCTGTAAGCGAGCCCTCCATGGCGCCTCAGGAGCTGGCTGTAAGCGAGCCCTCCATGGCGCCTCAAGAGCTAGCTGTAAGCGAGCCCTCCATGGCGCCTCAGGAGCTGGCTGTCAGCGAGCCCTCCATGGCGCCTCAAGAGCTGGCTGTCAGCGAACCCTCCATGGCGCCTCAAGAGCTGGCTGTCAGGGAGCCCTCCATGGCGCCTCAAGAGCTGGCTGTCAGCGAGCCCTCCATGGCGCCTCAAGAGCTGGCTGTCAGCGAGCCCTCCATGGCGCCTCAAGAGCTGGCTGTCAGCGAGCCCTCCATGGCGCCTCAAGAGCTGGCTGTCAGCGAGCCCTCCATGGCGCCTCAAGAGCTGGCTGTCAGCGAGCCCTCCATGGCGCCTCAAGAGCTGGCTGTCAGCGAGCCCTCCATGGCGCCTCAAGAGCTGGCTGTCAGCGAGCCCTCCATGGCGCCTCAAGAGCTGGCTGTCAGCGAGCCCTCCTTGGCGCCCCCCTGAGGACTGCAAGAAGAAGAAGAAGAAGGTGAATAAAGCCATCCCAGCAGGGGTCCACATTGACCTTTTTCATAGTTTTCATTCTCAAAAGCATTTTTTTGGACTTAAGGGCTCCATGGAGTCAAAAGGCTCATAAAGTCAGAAGTCAAATTGTTGTTATTCAACACAACTTCAGCTCTCTTCTTATCAACTAATGACTTCTATCATTCATAACATTGATTTTAAAATCAATATTTTATGAGCGATGACTTTTTTTTTTTTTTTTACTTTTAAAATCTAAAAGGGTGATAAAAGTGTTCTAAATGGAATTCAGATCTATCCATCAATGATTTTAATGATGACTTATTTCAAATGTGTTTGCCCTCTTTGGTCACATGAAAGTGTTTTTAAGGCAAAAACATGCAATATTTTCCCCCAAATATTTCAAATTGGAATTTTTGATGTGAAATAATTAGAGGCTTGATTTTAAGCAAAGTTTTCAAGGAAAACAACAAAGCAGCTTTGTTTTTTCTTGTGGACAACCTGGACTGAAGTTGGAAAAGAAACAAACTCTTGTTTTGTCACTAAACTTGACTTCTTCTTGCAACTTCAACTCTTGGAAAAGTCTTTGAGTGATTGGATCTGGCTGTGACTTGACTAGTAACACTAGTTCCGCTGCTCCTGAAGGATTTCTTCTACATTTTGTAACATCTAACTATTTATTGCTGAACTAAGTGCTTCTTTAACTTAAAATGTTCACTTGCTACAAATGTCTTTTTATGGCGTGCATAAAGTTGTCTAGAAAACTTCCTTCTGCTCTTGAGTCAATGATTTGTTTAGCAGTTGAAATGTCTTTTACCACAACTGGAACATTTACATTTGGAAAGTCGGCCTTTTAATATGAAAATAACTGCTGCAAACATGTTGTGTGGATTGTTAGGAAAATAATAAAACTACAACAAAAACTATAATCATTAATAACACAAAAACTAGTAGAGTTAATCATATATTAACTATACTAGTCAACTGCAAAACTAATAGTTAATCAAATAAAAAGTATAATAGTTAACTTAAAAACTAATAACAAAAGCTATCATAGTAAGTAACATAAAAACTATAATAGTTAACATAACTTTTTTAGCTGAAATGTTAGCATGCTAGGATAGGTTGGCATACGTCTAAGATGATATTTTGGTTTAAACCAACAAAACTAGTTCAAATTCTAGCATAAAACATTAGCAAGCTAACATTAGCATTATGATATAAGAAAAGTTAATGGACTTCTAAAATGGCGCCAAGAATCAAAATCCAAGATTTTTGGTGCTTTAGCATGCTAACAAATGCTTGAAAAGTGTTATTCAGTCTTAAACGTTAATTTATCCTGCATTTTAAAAGCCAGCTTGAATTTTTGTTGGTAAATGAGAGATTATCATCACACTTCAACATCTCATTGCTAATGAAAATATCTTCTCAGTTGTCTTAGCCTCCATAATAAAATGATAAATACATGTCAACTAGGAAGTTGCCTCCATAATAAAATGATAAATACATGTCAACTAGGAAGTTGCCTCCATAATAAAATGATAAATACATGTCAACTAGGAAGTTGCCTCCATAATAAAATGATAAATACATGTCAACTAGGAAGTTGCCTCCATAATAAAATGATAAATACATGTCAACTAGGAAGTTGCCTCCATAATAAAATGACAAATACATGTCAACTAGGAAGTTGCCTCCATAATAAAATGATAAATACATGTCAACTAGGAAGTTGCCTCCATAATAAAATGATAAATACATGTCAACTAGGAAGTTGCCTCCATAATAAAATGACAAATACATGTCAACTAGGAAGTTGCCTCCATAATAAAATGATAAATACATGTCAACTAGGAAGTTGCCTCCATAATAAAATGATAAATACATGTCAACTAGGAAGTTGCCTCCATAATAAAATGATAAATACATGTCAACTAGGAAGTTGCCTCCATAATAAAATGATAAATACATGTCAACTAGGAAGTTGCCTCCATAATAAAATGATAAATACATGTCAACTAGGAAGTTGCCTCCATAATAAAATGATAAATACATGTCAACTAGGAAGTATGTTCATATAAAAGTGATCAATATGAGTGACAAAGTAATACAAAATGATGACAAGTAAAAAAAAGTCATTAAAAGTGATAAAAAAAGAGATGAAAAGTTATAAAAAGTAATAAAGAGATTAAAAAGTGATTAAAATACAAAGCGATTAAAAAGTGATAGATTTAAAAGTGATTGAAAATTGGTAAAAGGTGATGAAAAGTACTGAAAATAAAAAGTGATGACAATTTGTTTTTTTTATACAAGGTGATACAAAGTCAAAAAATGGTTAAACATGATTAAAGTGATTAAAAATATGATAAAACAGTAATACAAAGTGATTAAATAATGATAAAGAGATTACAAAGTCATGAAAAGTAATACAAAGCAATTAAAAAGTCATAAAGAGATTAAAAAGTGGTACAAAGTAATAAAAGGTGATGAAAAGTAATACAAAGTGGTTAAAAAGTGATTATAAAGTAGTTAAAAGTGATACAAAATTATGAAAAAAGTGATGACACTTTTTTTATTATACAAAGTGATAGTCAAAAATTGATTACCGGTAATAGTGATTTAAAAAAGCGATAGAAAGTGATAAAAAGTAATAAGTGATAAGTGTTGAAAAGTAATACAAAGCGATTAAAAAAAGGATATGTGATGAAAAGTAATAAGCGATGAAAGGTGATAAAAAAAGTAATGAAAAGTTCTTAAAAGTGATAAGTGGAAATAAAATGTGGTAATATTAGTTTTAAAAAGTGGTAATAATAGTGATAATAAGTGGTAATATTAGTGATGAAAAGTGATAATAAAAAGTGGTTATATTAGTATTGAAAAGTGGTAATATTAGTGATGAAAAGTGGTAATATTAGTGATGAAAAGTGGTAATATTAGTGATGAAAAGTGGTAATAATGATGAAAAGTGGTAATATTAGTGATTAAAAGTGGTAATATTAGTGATTAAAAGTGGTAATATTAGTGATGAAAAGTGGTAATATTAGTGATGAAAAGTGGTAATATTAGTGATGAAAAGTGGTAATATTAGTGATGAAAAGTGGTAATATTAGTGATGAAAAGTGGTAATATTAGTGATGAAAAGTGGTAATATTAGTGATTAAAAGTGGCAAAAAAATGGTAATAGTGATTAAAGTGGTAATATTAGTGGTTAAAATGGTAATTACCTCAAGCAGGTTTGTGTTTGTGCTGTTTGCGAGCACGATAGTTGGTGAGGGTGAAGAAGAGGGCGGGGCATAGTGTGCGCAGGTAGATGGCAGCAGTGGGCACTGGTCCAGCCAGGATTAGGTCTTGACTCTTGACACGCACCGCTCTCAGGATGGCGTGGGCCACATCTCTGGGGTCACCACCTGAGGCCGTTGTGGGGTCCTCCACTGCAAACATCACACATTTGAAGGCTGCCTTCTGCTCTGCCTGAACACAAATGTTGTTTACCAAATGTATCTTAACAATGATGTGTTGCATCTGAAGGCAGCCTTCTATGTTGTTTACCAAATGTATCATAACAATGATGTGTTGTATCTGAAGGCAGCCTTCTATGTTGTTTACCAGTCAACAATGATGTGTTGTATCTGAAGGCAGCCTTCTATGTTGTTTACCAAATGTATCTTAACAATGATGTGTTGTATCTGAAGGCAGCCTTCTATGTTGTTTACCAAATGTATCTTAACAATGATGTGTTGTATCTGAAGACAGCCTTCTATGTTGTTTACCAAATGTATCTTAACAATGATGTGTTGTATCTGAAGGCTGCCTTCTATGTTGTTTACCAAATGTATCTTAACAATGATGTGTTGTATCTGAAGGCTGCCTTCTATGTTGTTTACCAGTCAACAATGATGTGTTGTATCTGAAGGCTGCCTTCTATGTTGTTTACCAGTCAACAATGATGTGTTGTATCTGAAGGCTGCCTTCTATGTTGTTTACCAGTCAACAATGATGTGTTGTATCTGAAGGCTGCCTTCTATGTTGTTTACCAGTCAACAATGATGTGTTATATCCGAAGGCTGCCTTCTATGTTGTTTACCAGTCAACAATGATGTGTTGTATCTGAAGGCTGCCTTCTATGTTGTTTATCAGTCAACAATGATGTGTTATATCCGAAGGCTGCCTTCTATGTTGTTTACCAGTCAACAATGATGTGTTGTATCTGAAGGCTGCCTTCTATGTTGTTTATCAGTCAACAATGATGTGTTGTATCTGAAGGCAGCCTTCTATGTTGTTTACCAGTCAACAATGATGTGTTGTATCTGAAGGCTGCCTTCTATGTTGTTTATCAGTCAACAATGATGTGTTGTATCTGAAGGCTGCCTTCTATGTTGTTTACCAGTCAACAATGATGTGTTGTATCTGAAGGCTGCCTTCTATGTTGTTTACCAGTCAACAATGATGTGTTATATCCGAAGGCTGCCTTCTATGTTGTTTACCAGTCAACAATGATGTGTTGTATCTGAAGGCTGCCTTCTATGTTGTTTACCAGTCAACAATGATGTGTTGTATCTGAAGGCTGCCTTCTATGTTGTTTATCAGTCAACAATGATGTGTTGTATCTGAAGGCTGCCTTCTATGTTGTTTACCAGTCAACAATGATGTGTTGTATCCGAAGGCTGCCTTCTATGTTGTTTACCAGTCAACAATGATGTGTTGTATCTGAAGGCTGCCTTCTATGTTGTTTACCAGTCAACAATGATGTGTTGTATCTGAAGGCTGCCTTCTATGTTGTTTATCAGTCAACAATGATGTGTTGTATCTGAAGGCTGCCTTCTATGTTGTTTATCAGTCAACAATGATGTGTTGTATCTGAAGGCAGCCTTCTATGTTGTTTACCAGTCAACAATGATGTGTTGTATCTGAAGGCTGCCTTCTATGTTGTTTACCAGTCAACAATGATGTGTTGTATCTGAAGGCAGCCTTCTATGTTGTTTACCAGTCAACAATGATGTGTTGTATCCGAAGGCTGCCTTCTATGTTGTTTACCAGTCAACAATGATGTGTTGTATCTGAAGGCAGCCTTCTATGTTGTTTACCAGTCAACAATGATGTGTTGTATCTGAAGGCTGCCTTCTATGTTGTTTACCAGTCAACAATGATGTGTTGTATCTGAAGGCTGCCTTCTATGTTGTTTACCAGTCAACAATGATGTGTTGTATCTGAAGGCTGCCTTCTATGTTGTTTACCAGTCAACAATGATGTGTTGTATCTGAAGGCTGCCTTCTATGTTGTTTACCAGTCAACAATGATGTGTTGTATCTGAAGGCAGCCTTCTATGTTGTTTACCAAATGTATCTTAACAATGATGTGTTGTATCTGAAGGCAGCCTTCTATGTTGTTTACCAAATGTATCTTAACAATGATGTGTTGTATCTGAAGATAGCCTTCTATGTTGTTTACCAAATGTATCTTAACAATGATGTGTTGCATCTGAAGGCTGCCTTCTATGTTGTTTACCAAATGTATCTTAACAATGATGTGTTGTATCTGAAGGCTGCCTTCTATGTTGTTTACCAGTCAACAATGATGTGTTGTATCTGAAGGCTGCCTTCTATGTTGTTTACCAGTCAACAATGATGTGTTGTATCTGAAGGCTGCCTTCTATGTTGTTTACCAGTCAACAATGATGTGTTGTATCTGAAGGCAGCCTTCTATGTTGTTTACCAGTCAACAATGATGTGTTGTATCTGAAGGCTGCCTTCTATGTTGTTTACCAGTCAACAATGATGTGTTGTATCTGAAGGCAGCCTTCTATGTTGTTTACCAAATGTATCTTAACAATGATGTGTTGTATCTGAAGGCAGCCTTCTATGTTGTTTACCAAATGTATCTTAACAATGATGTGTTGTATCTGAAGACAGCCTTCTATGTTGTTTACCAAATGTATCTTAACAATGATGTGTTGTATCTGAAGGCTGCCTTCTATGTTGTTTACCAAATGTATCTTAACAATGATGTGTTGTATCTGAAGGCTGCCTTCTATGTTGTTTACCAGTCAACAATGATGTGTTGTATCTGAAGGCTGCCTTCTATGTTGTTTACCAGTCAACAATGATGTGTTGTATCTGAAGGCTGCCTTCTATGTTGTTTACCAGTCAACAATGATGTGTTGTATCTGAAGGCTGCCTTCTATGTTGTTTATCAGTCAACAATGATGTGTTGTATCTGAAGGCTGCCTTCTATGTTGTTTACCAGTCAACAATGATGTGTTGTATCTGAAGGCAGCCTTCTATGTTGTTTACCAGTCAACAATGATGTGTTGTATCTGAAGGCTGCCTTCTATGTTGTTTATCAGTCAACAATGATGTGTTGTATCTGAAGGCTGCCTTCTATGTTGTTTATCAGTCAACAATGATGTGTTGTATCTGAAGGCAGCCTTCTATGTTGTTTACCAGTCAACAATGATGTGTTGTATCTGAAGGCTGCCTTCTATGTTGTTTACCAGTCAACAATGATGTGTTGTATCTGAAGGCAGCCTTCTATGTTGTTTACCAGTCAACAATGATGTGTTGTATCCGAAGGCTGCCTTCTATGTTGTTTACCAGTCAACAATGATGTGTTGTATCTGAAGGCAGCCTTCTATGTTGTTTACCAGTCAACAATGATGTGTTGTATCTGAAGGCTGCCTTCTATGTTGTTTACCAGTCAACAATGATGTGTTGTATCTGAAGGCTGCCTTCTATGTTGTTTACCAGTCAACAATGATGTGTTGTATCTGAAGGCTGCCTTCTATGTTGTTTACCAGTCAACAATGATGTGTTGTATCTGAAGGCTGCCTTCTATGTTGTTTACCAGTCAACAATGATGTGTTGTATCTGAAGGCAGCCTTCTATGTTGTTTACCAAATGTATCTTAACAATGATGTGTTGTATCTGAAGGCAGCCTTCTATGTTGTTTACCAAATGTATCTTAACAATGATGTGTTGTATCTGAAGACAGCCTTCTATGTTGTTTACCAAATGTATCTTAACAATGATGTGTTGCATCTGAAGGCTGCCTTCTATGTTGTTTACCAAATGTATCTTAACAATGATGTGTTGTATCTGAAGGCTGCCTTCTATGTTGTTTACCAGTCAACAATGATGTGTTGTATCTGAAGGCTGCCTTCTATGTTGTTTACCAGTCAACAATGATGTGTTGTATCTGAAGGCTGCCTTCTATGTTGTTTACCAGTCAACAATGATGTGTTGTATCTGAAGGCAGCCTTCTATGTTGTTTACCAGTCAACAATGATGTGTTGTATCTGAAGGCTGCCTTCTATGTTGTTTACCAGTCAACAATGATGTGTTGTATCTGAAGGCAGCCTTCTATGTTGTTTACCAAATGTATCTTAACAATGATGTGTTGTATCTGAAGGCAGCCTTCTATGTTGTTTACCAAATGTATCTTAACAATGATGTGTTGTATCTGAAGACAGCCTTCTATGTTGTTTACCAAATGTATCTTAACAATGATGTGTTGTATCTGAAGGCTGCCTTCTATGTTGTTTACCAAATGTATCTTAACAATGATGTGTTGTATCTGAAGGCTGCCTTCTATGTTGTTTACCAGTCAACAATGATGTGTTGTATCTGAAGGCTGCCTTCTATGTTGTTTACCAGTCAACAATGATGTGTTGTATCTGAAGGCTGCCTTCTATGTTGTTTATCAGTCAACAATGATGTGTTGTATCTGAAGGCTGCCTTCTATGTTGTTTACCAGTCAACAATGATGTGTTGTATCTGAAGGCTGCCTTCTATGTTGTTTACCAGTCAACAATGATGTGTTATATCCGAAGGCTGCCTTCTATGTTGTTTACCAGTCAACAATGATGTGTTGTATCTGAAGGCTGCCTTCTATGTTGTTTACCAGTCAACAATGATGTGTTGTATCTGAAGGCTGCCTTCTATGTTGTTTATCAGTCAACAATGATGTGTTGTATCTGAAGGCTGCCTTCTATGTTGTTTACCAGTCAACAATGATGTGTTGTATCCGAAGGCTGCCTTCTATGTTGTTTACCAGTCAACAATGATGTGTTGTATCTGAAGGCTGCCTTCTATGTTGTTTACCAGTCAACAATGATGTGTTGTATCCGAAGGCTGCCTTCTATGTTGTTTACCAGTCAACAATGATGTGTTGTATCTGGAGGCAGCCTTCTATGTTGTTTACCAGTCAACAATGATGTGTTGTATCTGAAGGCTGCCTTCTATGTTGTTTATCAGTCAACAATGATGTGTTGTATCTGAAGGCTGCCTTCTATGTTGTTTATCAGTCAACAATGATGTGTTGTATCTGAAGGCAGCCTTCTATGTTGTTTACCAGTCAACAATGATGTGTTGTATCTGAAGGCTGCCTTCTATGTTGTTTACCAGTCAACAATGATGTGTTGTATCTGAAGGCAGCCTTCTATGTTGTTTACCAGTCAACAATGATGTGTTGTATCCGAAGGCTGCCTTCTATGTTGTTTACCAGTCAACAATGATGTGTTGTATCTGAAGGCAGCCTTCTATGTTGTTTACCAGTCAACAATGATGTGTTGTATCTGAAGGCTGCCTTCTATGTTGTTTACCAGTCAACAATGATGTGTTGTATCTGAAGGCTGCCTTCTATGTTGTTTACCAGTCAACAATGATGTGTTGTATCTGAAGGCTGCCTTCTATGTTGTTTACCAGTCAACAATGATGTGTTGTATCTGAAGGCTGCCTTCTATGTTGTTTACCAGTCAACAATGATGTGTTGTATCTGAAGGCAGCCTTCTATGTTGTTTACCAAATGTATCTTAACAATGATGTGTTGTATCTGAAGGCAGCCTTCTATGTTGTTTACCAAATGTATCTTAACAATGATGTGTTGTATCTGAAGACAGCCTTCTATGTTGTTTACCAAATGTATCTTAACAATGATGTGTTGCATCTGAAGGCTGCCTTCTATGTTGTTTACCAAATGTATCTTAACAATGATGTGTTGTATCTGAAGGCTGCCTTCTATGTTGTTTACCAGTCAACAATGATGTGTTGTATCTGAAGGCTGCCTTCTATGTTGTTTACCAGTCAACAATGATGTGTTGTATCTGAAGGCTGCCTTCTATGTTGTTTACCAGTCAACAATGATGTGTTGTATCTGAAGGCAGCCTTCTATGTTGTTTACCAGTCAACAATGATGTGTTGTATCTGAAGGCTGCCTTCTATGTTGTTTACCAGTCAACAATGATGTGTTGTATCTGAAGGCAGCCTTCTATGTTGTTTACCAAATGTATCTTAACAATGATGTGTTGTATCTGAAGGCAGCCTTCTATGTTGTTTACCAAATGTATCTTAACAATGATGTGTTGTATCTGAAGACAGCCTTCTATGTTGTTTACCAAATGTATCTTAACAATGATGTGTTGTATCTGAAGGCTGCCTTCTATGTTGTTTACCAAATGTATCTTAACAATGATGTGTTGTATCTGAAGGCTGCCTTCTATGTTGTTTACCAGTCAACAATGATGTGTTGTATCTGAAGGCTGCCTTCTATGTTGTTTACCAGTCAACAATGATGTGTTGTATCTGAAGGCTGCCTTCTATGTTGTTTACCAGTCAACAATGATGTGTTGTATCTGAAGGCTGCCTTCTATGTTGTTTATCAGTCAACAATGATGTGTTGTATCTGAAGGCTGCCTTCTATGTTGTTTACCAGTCAACAATGATGTGTTGTATCTGAAGGCAGCCTTCTATGTTGTTTACCAGTCAACAATGATGTGTTGTATCTGAAGGCTGCCTTCTATGTTGTTTATCAGTCAACAATGATGTGTTGTATCTGAAGGCTGCCTTCTATGTTGTTTATCAGTCAACAATGATGTGTTGTATCTGAAGGCAGCCTTCTATGTTGTTTACCAGTCAACAATGATGTGTTGTATCTGAAGGCTGCCTTCTATGTTGTTTACCAGTCAACAATGATGTGTTGTATCTGAAGGCAGCCTTCTATGTTGTTTACCAGTCAACAATGATGTGTTGTATCCGAAGGCTGCCTTCTATGTTGTTTACCAGTCAACAATGATGTGTTGTATCTGAAGGCAGCCTTCTATGTTGTTTACCAGTCAACAATGATGTGTTGTATCTGAAGGCTGCCTTCTATGTTGTTTACCAGTCAACAATGATGTGTTGTATCTGAAGGCTGCCTTCTATGTTGTTTACCAGTCAACAATGATGTGTTGTATCTGAAGGCTGCCTTCTATGTTGTTTACCAGTCAACAATGATGTGTTGTATCTGAAGGCTGCCTTCTATGTTGTTTACCAGTCAACAATGATGTGTTGTATCTGAAGGCAGCCTTCTATGTTGTTTACCAAATGTATCTTAACAATGATGTGTTGTATCTGAAGGCAGCCTTCTATGTTGTTTACCAAATGTATCTTAACAATGATGTGTTGTATCTGAAGACAGCCTTCTATGTTGTTTACCAAATGTATCTTAACAATGATGTGTTGCATCTGAAGGCTGCCTTCTATGTTGTTTACCAAATGTATCTTAACAATGATGTGTTGTATCTGAAGGCTGCCTTCTATGTTGTTTACCAGTCAACAATGATGTGTTGTATCTGAAGGCTGCCTTCTATGTTGTTTACCAGTCAACAATGATGTGTTGTATCTGAAGGCTGCCTTCTATGTTGTTTACCAGTCAACAATGATGTGTTGTATCTGAAGGCAGCCTTCTATGTTGTTTACCAGTCAACAATGATGTGTTGTATCTGAAGGCTGCCTTCTATGTTGTTTACCAGTCAACAATGATGTGTTGTATCTGAAGGCAGCCTTCTATGTTGTTTACCAAATGTATCTTAACAATGATGTGTTGTATCTGAAGGCAGCCTTCTATGTTGTTTACCAAATGTATCTTAACAATGATGTGTTGTATCTGAAGACAGCCTTCTATGTTGTTTACCAAATGTATCTTAACAATGATGTGTTGTATCTGAAGGCTGCCTTCTATGTTGTTTACCAAATGTATCTTAACAATGATGTGTTGTATCTGAAGGCTGCCTTCTATGTTGTTTACCAGTCAACAATGATGTGTTGTATCTGAAGGCTGCCTTCTATGTTGTTTACCAGTCAACAATGATGTGTTGTATCTGAAGGCTGCCTTCTATGTTGTTTATCAGTCAACAATGATGTGTTGTATCTGAAGGCTGCCTTCTATGTTGTTTACCAGTCAACAATGATGTGTTGTATCTGAAGGCTGCCTTCTATGTTGTTTACCAGTCAACAATGATGTGTTATATCCGAAGGCTGCCTTCTATGTTGTTTACCAGTCAACAATGATGTGTTGTATCTGAAGGCTGCCTTCTATGTTGTTTACCAGTCAACAATGATGTGTTGTATCTGAAGGCTGCCTTCTATGTTGTTTATCAGTCAACAATGATGTGTTGTATCTGAAGGCTGCCTTCTATGTTGTTTACCAGTCAACAATGATGTGTTGTATCCGAAGGCTGCCTTCTATGTTGTTTACCAGTCAACAATGATGTGTTGTATCTGAAGGCTGCCTTCTATGTTGTTTACCAGTCAACAATGATGTGTTGTATCCGAAGGCTGCCTTCTATGTTGTTTACCAGTCAACAATGATGTGTTGTATCTGGAGGCAGCCTTCTATGTTGTTTACCAGTCAACAATGATGTGTTGTATCTGAAGGCTGCCTTCTATGTTGTTTATCAGTCAACAATGATGTGTTGTATCTGAAGGCTGCCTTCTATGTTGTTTATCAGTCAACAATGATGTGTTGTATCTGAAGGCAGCCTTCTATGTTGTTTACCAGTCAACAATGATGTGTTGTATCTGAAGGCTGCCTTCTATGTTGTTTACCAGTCAACAATGATGTGTTGTATCTGAAGGCAGCCTTCTATGTTGTTTACCAGTCAACAATAATGTGTTGTATCCGAAGGCTGCCTTCTATGTTGTTTACCAGTCAACAATGATGTGTTGTATCTGAAGGCAGCCTTCTATGTTGTTTACCAGTCAACAATGATGTGTTGTATCTGAAGGCTGCCTTCTATGTTGTTTACCAGTCAACAATGATGTGTTGTATCTGAAGGCTGCCTTCTATGTTGTTTACCAGTCAACAATGATGTGTTGTATCTGAAGGCTGCCTTCTATGTTGTTTACCAGTCAACAATGATGTGTTGTATCTGAAGGCTGCCTTCTATGTTGTTTACCAGTCAACAATGATGTGTTGTATCTGAAGGCAGCCTTCTATGTTGTTTACCAAATGTATCTTAACAATGATGTGTTGTATCTGAAGGCAGCCTTCTATGTTGTTTACCAAATGTATCTTAACAATGATGTGTTGTATCTGAAGACAGCCTTCTATGTTGTTTACCAAATGTATCTTAACAATGATGTGTTGCATCTGAAGGCTGCCTTCTATGTTGTTTACCAAATGTATCTTAACAATGATGTGTTGTATCTGAAGGCTGCCTTCTATGTTGTTTACCAGTCAACAATGATGTGTTGTATCTGAAGGCTGCCTTCTATGTTGTTTACCAGTCAACAATGATGTGTTGTATCTGAAGGCTGCCTTCTATGTTGTTTACCAGTCAACAATGATGTGTTGTATCTGAAGGCAGCCTTCTATGTTGTTTACCAGTCAACAATGATGTGTTGTATCTGAAGGCTGCCTTCTATGTTGTTTACCAGTCAACAATGATGTGTTGTATCTGAAGGCAGCCTTCTATGTTGTTTACCAAATGTATCTTAACAATGATGTGTTGTATCTGAAGGCAGCCTTCTATGTTGTTTACCAAATGTATCTTAACAATGATGTGTTGTATCTGAAGACAGCCTTCTATGTTGTTTACCAAATGTATCTTAACAATGATGTGTTGTATCTGAAGGCTGCCTTCTATGTTGTTTACCAAATGTATCTTAACAATGATGTGTTGTATCTGAAGGCTGCCTTCTATGTTGTTTACCAGTCAACAATGATGTGTTGTATCTGAAGGCTGCCTTCTATGTTGTTTACCAGTCAACAATGATGTGTTGTATCTGAAGGCTGCCTTCTATGTTGTTTACCAGTCAACAATGATGTGTTGTATCTGAAGGCTGCCTTCTATGTTGTTTATCAGTCAACAATGATGTGTTGTATCTGAAGGCTGCCTTCTATGTTGTTTACCAGTCAACAATGATGTGTTGTATCTGAAGGCAGCCTTCTATGTTGTTTACCAGTCAACAATGATGTGTTGTATCTGAAGGCTGCCTTCTATGTTGTTTATCAGTCAACAATGATGTGTTGTATCTGAAGGCTGCCTTCTATGTTGTTTATCAGTCAACAATGATGTGTTGTATCTGAAGGCAGCCTTCTATGTTGTTTACCAGTCAACAATGATGTGTTGTATCTGAAGGCTGCCTTCTATGTTGTTTACCAGTCAACAATGATGTGTTGTATCTGAAGGCAGCCTTCTATGTTGTTTACCAGTCAACAATGATGTGTTGTATCCGAAGGCTGCCTTCTATGTTGTTTACCAGTCAACAATGATGTGTTGTATCTGAAGGCAGCCTTCTATGTTGTTTACCAGTCAACAATGATGTGTTGTATCTGAAGGCTGCCTTCTATGTTGTTTACCAGTCAACAATGATGTGTTGTATCTGAAGGCTGCCTTCTATGTTGTTTACCAGTCAACAATGATGTGTTGTATCTGAAGGCTGCCTTCTATGTTGTTTACCAGTCAACAATGATGTGTTGTATCTGAAGGCTGCCTTCTATGTTGTTTACCAGTCAACAATGATGTGTTGTATCTGAAGGCAGCCTTCTATGTTGTTTACCAAATGTATCTTAACAATGATGTGTTGTATCTGAAGGCAGCCTTCTATGTTGTTTACCAAATGTATCTTAACAATGATGTGTTGTATCTGAAGACAGCCTTCTATGTTGTTTACCAAATGTATCTTAACAATGATGTGTTGCATCTGAAGGCTGCCTTCTATGTTGTTTACCAAATGTATCTTAACAATGATGTGTTGTATCTGAAGGCTGCCTTCTATGTTGTTTACCAGTCAACAATGATGTGTTGTATCTGAAGGCTGCCTTCTATGTTGTTTACCAGTCAACAATGATGTGTTGTATCTGAAGGCTGCCTTCTATGTTGTTTACCAGTCAACAATGATGTGTTGTATCTGAAGGCAGCCTTCTATGTTGTTTACCAGTCAACAATGATGTGTTGTATCTGAAGGCTGCCTTCTATGTTGTTTACCAGTCAACAATGATGTGTTGTATCTGAAGGCAGCCTTCTATGTTGTTTACCAAATGTATCTTAACAATGATGTGTTGTATCTGAAGGCAGCCTTCTATGTTGTTTACCAAATGTATCTTAACAATGATGTGTTGTATCTGAAGACAGCCTTCTATGTTGTTTACCAAATGTATCTTAACAATGATGTGTTGTATCTGAAGGCTGCCTTCTATGTTGTTTACCAAATGTATCTTAACAATGATGTGTTGTATCTGAAGGCTGCCTTCTATGTTGTTTACCAGTCAACAATGATGTGTTGTATCTGAAGGCTGCCTTCTATGTTGTTTACCAGTCAACAATGATGTGTTGTATCTGAAGGCTGCCTTCTATGTTGTTTATCAGTCAACAATGATGTGTTGTATCTGAAGGCTGCCTTCTATGTTGTTTACCAGTCAACAATGATGTGTTGTATCTGAAGGCTGCCTTCTATGTTGTTTACCAGTCAACAATGATGTGTTATATCCGAAGGCTGCCTTCTATGTTGTTTACCAGTCAACAATGATGTGTTGTATCTGAAGGCTGCCTTCTATGTTGTTTACCAGTCAACAATGATGTGTTGTATCTGAAGGCTGCCTTCTATGTTGTTTATCAGTCAACAATGATGTGTTGTATCTGAAGGCTGCCTTCTATGTTGTTTACCAGTCAACAATGATGTGTTGTATCCGAAGGCTGCCTTCTATGTTGTTTACCAGTCAACAATGATGTGTTGTATCTGAAGGCTGCCTTCTATGTTGTTTACCAGTCAACAATGATGTGTTGTATCCGAAGGCTGCCTTCTATGTTGTTTACCAGTCAACAATGATGTGTTGTATCTGGAGGCAGCCTTCTATGTTGTTTACCAGTCAACAATGATGTGTTGTATCTGAAGGCTGCCTTCTATGTTGTTTATCAGTCAACAATGATGTGTTGTATCTGAAGGCTGCCTTCTATGTTGTTTATCAGTCAACAATGATGTGTTGTATCTGAAGGCAGCCTTCTATGTTGTTTACCAGTCAACAATGATGTGTTGTATCTGAAGGCTGCCTTCTATGTTGTTTACCAGTCAACAATGATGTGTTGTATCTGAAGGCAGCCTTCTATGTTGTTTACCAGTCAACAATGATGTGTTGTATCCGAAGGCTGCCTTCTATGTTGTTTACCAGTCAACAATGATGTGTTGTATCTGAAGGCAGCCTTCTATGTTGTTTACCAGTCAACAATGATGTGTTGTATCTGAAGGCTGCCTTCTATGTTGTTTACCAGTCAACAATGATGTGTTGTATCTGAAGGCTGCCTTCTATGTTGTTTACCAGTCAACAATGATGTGTTGTATCTGAAGGCTGCCTTCTATGTTGTTTACCAGTCAACAATGATGTGTTGTATCTGAAGGCTGCCTTCTATGTTGTTTACCAGTCAACAATGATGTGTTGTATCTGAAGGCAGCCTTCTATGTTGTTTACCAAATGTATCTTAACAATGATGTGTTGTATCTGAAGGCAGCCTTCTATGTTGTTTACCAAATGTATCTTAACAATGATGTGTTGTATCTGAAGACAGCCTTCTATGTTGTTTACCAAATGTATCTTAACAATGATGTGTTGCATCTGAAGGCTGCCTTCTATGTTGTTTACCAAATGTATCTTAACAATGATGTGTTGTATCTGAAGGCTGCCTTCTATGTTGTTTACCAGTCAACAATGATGTGTTGTATCTGAAGGCTGCCTTCTATGTTGTTTACCAGTCAACAATGATGTGTTGTATCTGAAGGCTGCCTTCTATGTTGTTTACCAGTCAACAATGATGTGTTGTATCTGAAGGCAGCCTTCTATGTTGTTTACCAGTCAACAATGATGTGTTGTATCTGAAGGCTGCCTTCTATGTTGTTTACCAGTCAACAATGATGTGTTGTATCTGAAGGCAGCCTTCTATGTTGTTTACCAAATGTATCTTAACAATGATGTGTTGTATCTGAAGGCAGCCTTCTATGTTGTTTACCAAATGTATCTTAACAATGATGTGTTGTATCTGAAGACAGCCTTCTATGTTGTTTACCAAATGTATCTTAACAATGATGTGTTGTATCTGAAGGCTGCCTTCTATGTTGTTTACCAAATGTATCTTAACAATGATGTGTTGTATCTGAAGGCTGCCTTCTATGTTGTTTACCAGTCAACAATGATGTGTTGTATCTGAAGGCTGCCTTCTATGTTGTTTACCAGTCAACAATGATGTGTTGTATCTGAAGGCTGCCTTCTATGTTGTTTACCAGTCAACAATGATGTGTTATATCCGAAGGCTGCCTTCTATGTTGTTTACCAGTCAACAATGATGTGTTGTATCTGAAGGCTGCCTTCTATGTTGTTTATCAGTCAACAATGATGTGTTATATCCGAAGGCTGCCTTCTATGTTGTTTACCAGTCAACAATGATGTGTTGTATCTGAAGGCTGCCTTCTATGTTGTTTATCAGTCAACAATGATGTGTTGTATCTGAAGGCAGCCTTCTATGTTGTTTACCAGTCAACAATGATGTGTTGTATCTGAAGGCTGCCTTCTATGTTGTTTACCAGTCAACAATGATGTGTTATATCCGAAGGCTGCCTTCTATGTTGTTTACCAGTCAACAATGATGTGTTGTATCTGAAGGCTGCCTTCTATGTTGTTTACCAGTCAACAATGATGTGTTGTATCTGAAGGCAGCCTTCTATGTTGTTTACCAGTCAACAATGATGTGTTGTATCTGAAGGCTGCCTTCTATGTTGTTTACCAGTCAACAATGATGTGTTGTATCTGAAGGCTGCCTTCTATGTTGTTTACCAGTCAACAATGATGTGTTGCATCTGAAGGCTGCCTTCTATGTTGTTTACCAGTCAACAATGATGTGTTGTATCTGAAGGCTGCCTTCTATGTTGTTTACCAGTCAACAATGATGTGTTGTATCTGAAGGCTGCCTTCTATGTTGTTTATCAGTCAACAATGATGTGTTGTATCTGAAGGCTGCCTTCTATGTTGTTTATCAGTCAACAATGATGTGTTGTATCTGAAGGCAGCCTTCTATGTTGTTTACCAGTCAACAATGATGTGTTGTATCTGAAGGCTGCCTTCTATGTTGTTTACCAGTCAACAATGATGTGTTGTATCTGAAGGCAGCCTTCTATGTTGTTTACCAGTCAACAATGATGTGTTGTATCCGAAGGCTGCCTTCTATGTTGTTTACCAGTCAACAATGATGTGTTGTATCTGAAGGCAGCCTTCTATGTTGTTTACCAGTCAACAATGATGTGTTGTATCTGAAGGCTGCCTTCTATGTTGTTTACCAGTCAACAATGATGTGTTGTATCTGAAGGCTGCCTTCTATGTTGTTTACCAGTCAACAATGATGTGTTGTATCTGAAGGCTGCCTTCTATGTTGTTTACCAGTCAACAATGATGTGTTGTATCTGAAGGCTGCCTTCTATGTTGTTTACCAGTCAACAATGATGTGTTGTATCTGAAGGCTGCCTTCTATGTTGTTTACCAGTCAACAATGATGTGTTGTATCTGAAGGCTGCCTTCTATGTTGTTTACCAGTCAACAATGATGTGTTGTATCTGAAGGCTGCCTTCTATGTTGTTTACCAGTCAACAATGATGTGTTGCATCTGAAGGCTGCCTTCTATGTTGTTTACCAGTCAACAATGATGTGTTGTATCTGAAGGCTGCCTTCTATGTTGTTTACCAGTCAACAATGATGTGTTGTATCTGAAGGCTGCCTTCTATGTTGTTTATCAGTCAACAATGATGTGTTGTATCTGAAGGCTGCCTTCTATGTTGTTTATCAGTCAACAATGATGTGTTGTATCTGAAGGCAGCCTTCTATGTTGTTTACCAGTCAACAATGATGTGTTGTATCTGAAGGCTGCCTTCTATGTTGTTTACCAGTCAACAATGATGTGTTGTATCTGAAGGCAGCCTTCTATGTTGTTTACCAGTCAACAATGATGTGTTGTATCCGAAGGCTGCCTTCTATGTTGTTTACCAGTCAACAATGATGTGTTGTATCTGAAGGCAGCCTTCTATGTTGTTTACCAGTCAACAATGATGTGTTGTATCCGAAGGCTGCCTTCTATGTTGTTTACCAGTCAACAATGATGTGTTGTATCTGAAGGCTGCCTTCTATGTTGTTTACCAGTCAACAATGATGTGTTGTATCTGAAGGCTTCCTTCTATGTTGTTTACCAGTCAACAATGATGTGTTGTATCTGAAGGCTGCCTTCTATGTTGTTTACCAGTCAACAATGATGTGTTGTATCTGAAGGCTGCCTTCTATGTTGTTTACCAGTCAACAATGATGTGTTGTATCTGAAGGCTGCCTTCTATGTTGTTTACCAGTCAACAATGATGTGTTGTATCTGAAGGCTGCCTTCTATGTTGTTTACCAGTCAACAATGATGTGTTGTATCTGAAGGCTGCCTTCTATGTTGTTTACCAGTCAACAATGATGTGTTGTATCTGAAGGCTGCCTTCTATGTTGTTTACCAGTCAACAATGATGTGTTGTATCTGAAGGCTGCCTTCTATGTTGTTTACCAGTCAACAATGATGTGTTGTATCTGAAGGCTGCCTTCTATGTTGTTTACCAGTCAACAATGATGTGTTGTATCTGAAGGCAGCCTTCTATGTTGTTTACCAAATGTATCTTAACAATGATGTGTTGTATCTGAAGGCAGCCTTCTATGTTGTTTACCAAATGTATCTTAACAATGATGTGTTGTATCTGAAGACAGCCTTCTATGTTGTTTACCAAATGTATCTTAACAATGATGTGTTGCATCTGAAGGCTGCCTTCTATGTTGTTTACCAAATGTATCTTAACAATGATGTGTTGTATCTGAAGGCTGCCTTCTATGTTGTTTACCAGTCAACAATGATGTGTTGTATCTGAAGGCTGCCTTCTATGTTGTTTACCAGTCAACAATGATGTGTTGTATCTGAAGGCTGCCTTCTATGTTGTTTACCAGTCAACAATGATGTGTTGTATCTGAAGGCTGCCTTCTATGTTGTTTACCAGTCAACAATGATGTGTTGTATCTGAAGGCTGCCTTCTATGTTGTTTACCAGTCAACAATGATGTGTTATATCCGAAGGCTGCCTTCTATGTTGTTTACCAGTCAACAATGATGTGTTGTATCCGAAGGCTGCCTTCTATGTTGTTTACCAGTCAACAATGATGTGTTGTATCTGAAGGCTGCCTTCTATGTTGTTTACCAGTCAACAATGATGTGTTGTATCCGAAGGCTGCCTTCTATGTTGTTTATCAGTCAACAATGATGTGTTGTATCCGAAGGCTGCCTTCTATGTTGTTTACCAGTCAACAATGATGTGTTGTATCTGAAGGCAGCCTTCTATGTTGTTTACCAGTCAACAATGATGTGTTGTATCTGAAGGCTGCCTTCTATGTTGTTTACCAGTCAACAATGATGTGTTGTATCTGAAGGCAGCCTTCTATGTTGTTTACCAGTCAACAATGATGTGTTGTATCTGAAGGCTGCCTTCTATGTTGTTTACCAGTCAACAATGATGTGTTGTATCTGAAGGCTGCCTTCTATGTTGTTTACCAGTCAACAATGATGTGTTGTATCTGAAGGCAGCCTTCTATGTTGTTTACCAGTCAACAATGATGTGTTGTATCTGAAGGCTGCCTTCTATGTTGTTTACCAGTCAACAATGATGTGTTGTATCTGAAGGCAGCCTTCTATGTTGTTTACCAAATGTATCTTAACAATGATGTGTTGTATCTGAAGGCAGCCTTCTATGTTGTTTACCAAATGTATCTTAACAATGATGTGTTGTATCTGAAGACAGCCTTCTATGTTGTTTACCAAATGTATCTTAACAATGATGTGTTGCATCTGAAGGCTGCCTTCTATGTTGTTTACCAAATGTATCTTAACAATGATGTGTTGTATCTGAAGGCTGCCTTCTATGTTGTTTACCAGTCAACAATGATGTGTTGTATCTGAAGGCTGCCTTCTATGTTGTTTACCAGTCAACAATGATGTGTTGTATCTGAAGGCTGCCTTCTATGTTGTTTACCAGTCAACAATGATGTGTTGTATCTGAAGGCTGCCTTCTATGTTGTTTATCAGTCAACAATGATGTGTTGTATCTGAAGGCTGCCTTCTATGTTGTTTACCAGTCAACAATGATGTGTTGTATCTGAAGGCAGCCTTCTATGTTGTTTACCAGTCAACAATGATGTGTTGTATCTGAAGGCTGCCTTCTATGTTGTTTATCAGTCAACAATGATGTGTTGTATCTGAAGGCTGCCTTCTATGTTGTTTATCAGTCAACAATGATGTGTTGTATCTGAAGGCAGCCTTCTATGTTGTTTACCAGTCAACAATGATGTGTTGTATCTGAAGGCTGCCTTCTATGTTGTTTACCAGTCAACAATGATGTGTTGTATCTGAAGGCAGCCTTCTATGTTGTTTACCAGTCAACAATGATGTGTTGTATCCGAAGGCTGCCTTCTATGTTGTTTACCAGTCAACAATGATGTGTTGTATCTGAAGGCAGCCTTCTATGTTGTTTACCAGTCAACAATGATGTGTTGTATCTGAAGGCTGCCTTCTATGTTGTTTACCAGTCAACAATGATGTGTTGTATCTGAAGGCTGCCTTCTATGTTGTTTACCAGTCAACAATGATGTGTTGTATCTGAAGGCTGCCTTCTATGTTGTTTACCAGTCAACAATGATGTGTTGTATCTGAAGGCTGCCTTCTATGTTGTTTACCAGTCAACAATGATGTGTTGTATCTGAAGGCAGCCTTCTATGTTGTTTACCAAATGTATCTTAACAATGATGTGTTGTATCTGAAGGCAGCCTTCTATGTTGTTTACCAAATGTATCTTAACAATGATGTGTTGTATCTGAAGACAGCCTTCTATGTTGTTTACCAAATGTATCTTAACAATGATGTGTTGCATCTGAAGGCTGCCTTCTATGTTGTTTACCAAATGTATCTTAACAATGATGTGTTGTATCTGAAGGCTGCCTTCTATGTTGTTTACCAGTCAACAATGATGTGTTGTATCTGAAGGCTGCCTTCTATGTTGTTTACCAGTCAACAATGATGTGTTGTATCTGAAGGCTGCCTTCTATGTTGTTTACCAGTCAACAATGATGTGTTGTATCTGAAGGCAGCCTTCTATGTTGTTTACCAGTCAACAATGATGTGTTGTATCTGAAGGCTGCCTTCTATGTTGTTTACCAGTCAACAATGATGTGTTGTATCTGAAGGCAGCCTTCTATGTTGTTTACCAAATGTATCTTAACAATGATGTGTTGTATCTGAAGGCAGCCTTCTATGTTGTTTACCAAATGTATCTTAACAATGATGTGTTGTATCTGAAGACAGCCTTCTATGTTGTTTACCAAATGTATCTTAACAATGATGTGTTGTATCTGAAGGCTGCCTTCTATGTTGTTTACCAAATGTATCTTAACAATGATTTGTTGTATCTGAAGGCTGCCTTCTATGTTGTTTACCAGTCAACAATGATGTGTTGTATCTGAAGGCTGCCTTCTATGTTGTTTACCAGTCAACAATGATGTGTTGTATCTGAAGGCTGCCTTCTATGTTGTTTATCAGTCAACAATGATGTGTTGTATCTGAAGGCTGCCTTCTATGTTGTTTACCAGTCAACAATGATGTGTTGTATCTGAAGGCTGCCTTCTATGTTGTTTACCAGTCAACAATGATGTGTTATATCCGAAGGCTGCCTTCTATGTTGTTTACCAGTCAACAATGATGTGTTGTATCTGAAGGCTGCCTTCTATGTTGTTTACCAGTCAACAATGATGTGTTGTATCTGAAGGCTGCCTTCTATGTTGTTTATCAGTCAACAATGATGTGTTGTATCTGAAGGCTGCCTTCTATGTTGTTTACCAGTCAACAATGATGTGTTGTATCCGAAGGCTGCCTTCTATGTTGTTTACCAGTCAACAATGATGTGTTGTATCTGAAGGCTGCCTTCTATGTTGTTTACCAGTCAACAATGATGTGTTGTATCCGAAGGCTGCCTTCTATGTTGTTTACCAGTCAACAATGATGTGTTGTATCTGGAGGCAGCCTTCTATGTTGTTTACCAGTCAACAATGATGTGTTGTATCTGAAGGCTGCCTTCTATGTTGTTTATCAGTCAACAATGATGTGTTGTATCTGAAGGCTGCCTTCTATGTTGTTTATCAGTCAACAATGATGTGTTGTATCTGAAGGCAGCCTTCTATGTTGTTTACCAGTCAACAATGATGTGTTGTATCTGAAGGCTGCCTTCTATGTTGTTTACCAGTCAACAATGATGTGTTGTATCTGAAGGCAGCCTTCTATGTTGTTTACCAGTCAACAATGATGTGTTGTATCCGAAGGCTGCCTTCTATGTTGTTTACCAGTCAACAATGATGTGTTGTATCTGAAGGCAGCCTTCTATGTTGTTTACCAGTCAACAATGATGTGTTGTATCTGAAGGCTGCCTTCTATGTTGTTTACCAGTCAACAATGATGTGTTGTATCTGAAGGCTGCCTTCTATGTTGTTTACCAGTCAACAATGATGTGTTGTATCTGAAGGCTGCCTTCTATGTTGTTTACCAGTCAACAATGATGTGTTGTATCTGAAGGCTGCCTTCTATGTTGTTTACCAGTCAACAATGATGTGTTGTATCTGAAGGCAGCCTTCTATGTTGTTTACCAAATGTATCTTAACAATGATGTGTTGTATCTGAAGGCAGCCTTCTATGTTGTTTACCAAATGTATCTTAACAATGATGTGTTGTATCTGAAGACAGCCTTCTATGTTGTTTACCAAATGTATCTTAACAATGATGTGTTGCATCTGAAGGCTGCCTTCTATGTTGTTTACCAAATGTATCTTAACAATGATGTGTTGTATCTGAAGGCTGCCTTCTATGTTGTTTACCAGTCAACAATGATGTGTTGTATCTGAAGGCTGCCTTCTATGTTGTTTACCAGTCAACAATGATGTGTTGTATCTGAAGGCTGCCTTCTATGTTGTTTACCAGTCAACAATGATGTGTTGTATCTGAAGGCAGCCTTCTATGTTGTTTACCAGTCAACAATGATGTGTTGTATCTGAAGGCTGCCTTCTATGTTGTTTACCAGTCAACAATGATGTGTTGTATCTGAAGGCAGCCTTCTATGTTGTTTACCAAATGTATCTTAACAATGATGTGTTGTATCTGAAGGCAGCCTTCTATGTTGTTTACCAAATGTATCTTAACAATGATGTGTTGTATCTGAAGACAGCCTTCTATGTTGTTTACCAAATGTATCTTAACAATGATGTGTTGTATCTGAAGGCTGCCTTCTATGTTGTTTACCAAATGTATCTTAACAATGATGTGTTGTATCTGAAGGCTGCCTTCTATGTTGTTTACCAGTCAACAATGATGTGTTGTATCTGAAGGCTGCCTTCTATGTTGTTTACCAGTCAACAATGATGTGTTGTATCTGAAGGCTGCCTTCTATGTTGTTTACCAGTCAACAATGATGTGTTATATCCGAAGGCTGCCTTCTATGTTGTTTACCAGTCAACAATGATGTGTTGTATCTGAAGGCTGCCTTCTATGTTGTTTATCAGTCAACAATGATGTGTTATATCCGAAGGCTGCCTTCTATGTTGTTTACCAGTCAACAATGATGTGTTGTATCTGAAGGCTGCCTTCTATGTTGTTTATCAGTCAACAATGATGTGTTGTATCTGAAGGCAGCCTTCTATGTTGTTTACCAGTCAACAATGATGTGTTGTATCTGAAGGCTGCCTTCTATGTTGTTTACCAGTCAACAATGATGTGTTATATCCGAAGGCTGCCTTCTATGTTGTTTACCAGTCAACAATGATGTGTTGTATCTGAAGGCTGCCTTCTATGTTGTTTACCAGTCAACAATGATGTGTTGTATCTGAAGGCAGCCTTCTATGTTGCTTACCAGTCAACAATGATGTGTTGTATCTGAAGGCTGCCTTCTATGTTGTTTACCAGTCAACAATGATGTGTTGTATCTGAAGGCTGCCTTCTATGTTGTTTACCAGTCAACAATGATGTGTTGCATCTGAAGGCTGCCTTCTATGTTGTTTACCAGTCAACAATGATGTGTTGTATCTGAAGGCTGCCTTCTATGTTGTTTACCAGTCAACAATGATGTGTTGTATCTGAAGGCTGCCTTCTATGTTGTTTATCAGTCAACAATGATGTGTTGTATCTGAAGGCTGCCTTCTATGTTGTTTATCAGTCAACAATGATGTGTTGTATCTGAAGGCAGCCTTCTATGTTGTTTACCAGTCAACAATGATGTGTTGTATCTGAAGGCTGCCTTCTATGTTGTTTACCAGTCAACAATGATGTGTTGTATCTGAAGGCAGCCTTCTATGTTGTTTACCAGTCAACAATGATGTGTTGTATCCGAAGGCTGCCTTCTATGTTGTTTACCAGTCAACAATGATGTGTTGTATCTGAAGGCAGCCTTCTATGTTGTTTACCAGTCAACAATGATGTGTTGTATCTGAAGGCTGCCTTCTATGTTGTTTACCAGTCAACAATGATGTGTTGTATCTGAAGGCTGCCTTCTATGTTGTTTACCAGTCAACAATGATGTGTTGTATCTGAAGGCTGCCTTCTATGTTGTTTACCAGTCAACAATGATGTGTTGTATCTGAAGGCTGCCTTCTATGTTGTTTACCAGTCAACAATGATGTGTTGTATCTGAAGGCTGCCTTCTATGTTGTTTACCAGTCAACAATGATGTGTTGTATCTGAAGGCTGCCTTCTATGTTGTTTACCAGTCAACAATGATGTGTTGTATCTGAAGGCTGCCTTCTATGTTGTTTACCAGTCAACAATGATGTGTTGCATCTGAAGGCTGCCTTCTATGTTGTTTACCAGTCAACAATGATGTGTTGTATCTGAAGGCTGCCTTCTATGTTGTTTACCAGTCAACAATGATGTGTTGTATCTGAAGGCTGCCTTCTATGTTGTTTATCAGTCAACAATGATGTGTTGTATCTGAAGGCTGCCTTCTATGTTGTTTATCAGTCAACAATGATGTGTTGTATCTGAAGGCAGCCTTCTATGTTGTTTACCAGTCAACAATGATGTGTTGTATCTGAAGGCTGCCTTCTATGTTGTTTACCAGTCAACAATGATGTGTTGTATCTGAAGGCAGCCTTCTATGTTGTTTACCAGTCAACAATGATGTGTTGTATCCGAAGGCTGCCTTCTATGTTGTTTACCAGTCAACAATGATGTGTTGTATCTGAAGGCAGCCTTCTATGTTGTTTACCAGTCAACAATGATGTGTTGTATCCGAAGGCTGCCTTCTATGTTGTTTACCAGTCAACAATGATGTGTTGTATCTGAAGGCTGCCTTCTATGTTGTTTACCAGTCAACAATGATGTGTTGTATCTGAAGGCTGCCTTCTATGTTGTTTACCAGTCAACAATGATGTGTTGTATCTGAAGGCTGCCTTCTATGTTGTTTACCAGTCAACAATGATGTGTTGTATCTGAAGGCTGCCTTCTATGTTGTTTACCAGTCAACAATGATGTGTTGTATCTGAAGGCTGCCTTCTATGTTGTTTACCAGTCAACAATGATGTGTTGTATCTGAAGGCTGCCTTCTATGTTGTTTACCAGTCAACAATGATGTGTTGTATCTGAAGGCTGCCTTCTATGTTGTTTACCAGTCAACAATGATGTGTTGTATCTGAAGGCAGCCTTCTATGTTGTTTACCAAATGTATCTTAACAATGATGTGTTGTATCTGAAGGCAGCCTTCTATGTTGTTTACCAAATGTATCTTAACAATGATGTGTTGTATCTGAAGGCTGCCTTCTATGTTGTTTACCAGTCAACAATGATGTGTTATATCCGAAGGCTGCCTTCTATGTTGTTTACCAGTCAACAATGATGTGTTGTATCCGAAGGCTGCCTTCTATGTTGTTTACCAGTCAACAATGATGTGTTGTATCTGAAGGCTGCCTTCTATGTTGTTTATCAGTCAACAATGATGTGTTGTATCTGAAGGCTGCCTTCTATGTTGTTTATCAGTCAACAATGATGTGTTGTATCTGAAGGCAGCCTTCTATGTTGTTTACCAGTCAACAATGATGTGTTGTATCCGAAGGCTGCCTTCTATGTTGTTTACCAGTCAACAATGATGTGTTGTATCTGAAGGCAGCCTTCTATGTTGTTTACCAGTCAACAATGATGTGTTGTATCTGAAGGCTGCCTTCTATGTTGTTTACCAGTCAACAATGATGTGTTGTATCTGAAGGCAGCCTTCTATGTTGTTTACCAGTCAACAATGATGTGTTGTATCTGAAGGCTGCCTTCTATGTTGTTTACCAGTCAACAATGATGTGTTGTATCTGAAGGCTGCCTTCTATGTTGTTTACCAGTCAACAATGATGTGTTGTATCTGAAGGCTGCCTTCTATGTTGTTTACCAGTCAACAATGATGTGTTGTATCTGAAGGCTGCCTTCTATGTTGTTTACCAGTCAACAATGATGTGTTGTATCTGAAGGCAGCCTTCTATGTTGTTTACCAAATGTATCTTAACAATGATGTGTTGTATCTGAAGGCAGCCTTCTATGTTGTTTACCAAATGTATCTTAACAATGATGTGTTGTATCTGAAGACAGCCTTCTATGTTGTTTACCAAATGTATCTTAACAATGATGTGTTGCATCTGAAGGCTGCCTTCTATGTTGTTTACCAAATGTATCTTAACAATGATGTGTTGTATCTGAAGGCTGCCTTCTATGTTGTTTACCAGTCAACAATGATGTGTTGTATCTGAAGGCTGCCTTCTATGTTGTTTACCAGTCAACAATGATGTGTTGTATCTGAAGGCTGCCTTCTATGTTGTTTACCAGTCAACAATGATGTGTTGTATCTGAAGGCTGCCTTCTATGTTGTTTACCAGTCAACAATGATGTGTTGTATCTGAAGGCTGCCTTCTATGTTGTTTACCAGTCAACAATGATGTGTTATATCCGAAGGCTGCCTTCTATGTTGTTTACCAGTCAACAATGATGTGTTGTATCCGAAGGCTGCCTTCTATGTTGTTTACCAGTCAACAATGATGTGTTGTATCTGAAGGCTGCCTTCTATGTTGTTTACCAGTCAACAATGATGTGTTGTATCCGAAGGCTGCCTTCTATGTTGTTTATCAGTCAACAATGATGTGTTGTATCCGAAGGCTGCCTTCTATGTTGTTTACCAGTCAACAATGATGTGTTGTATCTGAAGGCAGCCTTCTATGTTGTTTACCAGTCAACAATGATGTGTTGTATCTGAAGGCTGCCTTCTATGTTGTTTACCAGTCAACAATGATGTGTTGTATCTGAAGGCAGCCTTCTATGTTGTTTACCAGTCAACAATGATGTGTTGTATCTGAAGGCTGCCTTCTATGTTGTTTACCAGTCAACAATGATGTGTTGTATCTGAAGGCTGCCTTCTATGTTGTTTACCAGTCAACAATGATGTGTTGTATCTGAAGGCAGCCTTCTATGTTGTTTACCAGTCAACAATGATGTGTTGTATCTGAAGGCTGCCTTCTATGTTGTTTACCAGTCAACAATGATGTGTTGTATCTGAAGGCAGCCTTCTATGTTGTTTACCAAATGTATCTTAACAATGATGTGTTGTATCTGAAGGCAGCCTTCTATGTTGTTTACCAAATGTATCTTAACAATGATGTGTTGTATCTGAAGACAGCCTTCTATGTTGTTTACCAAATGTATCTTAACAATGATGTGTTGCATCTGAAGGCTGCCTTCTATGTTGTTTACCAAATGTATCTTAACAATGATGTGTTGTATCTGAAGGCTGCCTTCTATGTTGTTTACCAGTCAACAATGATGTGTTGTATCTGAAGGCTGCCTTCTATGTTGTTTACCAGTCAACAATGATGTGTTGTATCTGAAGGCTGCCTTCTATGTTGTTTACCAGTCAACAATGATGTGTTGTATCTGAAGGCTGCCTTCTATGTTGTTTACCAGTCAACAATGATGTGTTGTATCTGAAGGCTGCCTTCTATGTTGTTTACCAGTCAACAATGATGTGTTATATCCGAAGGCTGCCTTCTATGTTGTTTACCAGTCAACAATGATGTGTTGTATCCGAAGGCTGCCTTCTATGTTGTTTACCAGTCAACAATGATGTGTTGTATCTGAAGGCTGCCTTCTATGTTGTTTACCAGTCAACAATGATGTGTTGTATCTGAAGGCTGCCTTCTATGTTGTTTACCAGTCAACAATGATGTGTTGTATCTGAAGGCTGCCTTCTATGTTGTTTACCAGTCAACAATGATGTGTTGTATCTGAAGGCTGCCTTCTATGTTGTTTACCAGTCAACAATGATGTGTTGTATCTGAAGGCTGCCTTCTATGTTGTTTACCAGTCAACAATGATGTGTTGTATCTGAAGGCTGCCTTCTATGTTGTTTACCAGTCAACAATGATGTGTTGTATCTGAAGGCTGCCTTCTATGTTGTTTACCAGTCAACAATGATGTGTTGTATCTGAAGGCTGCCTTCTATGTTGTTTACCAGTCAACAATGATGTGTTGTATCTGAAGGCTGCCTTCTATGTTGTTTACCAGTCAACAATGATGTGTTGCATCTGAAGGCTGCCTTCTATGTTGTTTACCAGTCAACAATGATGTGTTATATCCGAAGGCTTCCTTCTATGTTGTTTACCAGTCAACAATGATGTGTTGTATCCGAAGGCTGCCTTCTATGTTGTTTACCAGTCAACAATGATGTGTTGTATCTGAAGGCTGCCTTCTATGTTGTTTACCAGTCAACAATGATGTGTTGTATCTGAAGGCTGCCTTCTATGTTGTTTACCAGTCAACAATGATGTGTTATATCCGAAGGCTTCCTTCTATGTTGTTTACCAGTCAACAATGATGTGTTGTATCCGAAGGCTGCCTTCTATGTTGTTTACCAGTCAACAATGATGTGTTGTATCTGAAGGCTGCCTTCTATGTTGTTTACCAGTCAACAATGATGTGTTGTATCTGAAGGCTGCCTTCTATGTTGTTTACCAGTCAACAATGATGTGTTGTATCTGAAGGCTGCCTTCTATGTTGTTTACCAGTCAACAATGATGTGTTGCATCTGAAGGCTGCCTTCTATGTTGTTTACCAGTCAACAATGATGTGTTGTATCTGAAGGCTGCCTTCTATGTTGTTTACCAGTCAACAATGATGTGTTGTATCTGAAGGCTGCCTTCTATGTTGTTTACCAGTCAACAATGATGTGTTGTATCTGAAGGCTGCCTTCTATGTTGTTTACCAGTCAACAATGATGTGTTGTATCTGAAGGCTGCCTTCTATGTTGTTTACCAGTCAACAATGATGTGTTGTATCTGAAGGCAGCCTTCTATGTTGTTTACCAGTCAACAATGATGTGTTGTATCTGAAGGCTGCCTTCTATGTTGTTTACCAGTCAACAATGATGTGTTGTATCTGAAGGCTGCCTTCTATGTTGTTTACCAGTCAACAATGATGTGTTGTATCTGAAGGCAGCCTTCTATGTTGTTTACCAGTCAACAATGATGTGTTGTATCTGAAGGCTGCCTTCTATGTTGTTTACCAGTCAACAATGATGTGTTGTATCTGAAGGCTGCCTTCTATGTTGTTTACCAGTCAACAATGATGTGTTGTATCTGAAGGCTGCCTTCTATGTTGTTTACCAGTCAACAATGATGTGTTGTATCTGAAGGCAGCCTTCTATGTTGTTTACCAGTCAACAATGATGTGTTGTATCTGAAGGCTGCCTTCTATGTTGTTTACCAGTCAACAATGATGTGTTGTATCTGAAGGCTGCCTTCTATGTTGTTTACCAGTCAACAATGATGTGTTGTATCTGAAGGCTGCCTTCTATGTTGTTTACCAGTCAACAATGATGTGTTGTATCTGAAGGCTGCCTTCTATGTTGTTTACCAGTCAACAATGATGTGTTGTATCTGAAGGCAGCCTTCTATGTTGTTTACCAAATGTATCTTAACAATGATGTGTTGTATCTGAAGGCAGCCTTCTATGTTGTTTACCAAATGTATCTTAACAATGATGTGTTGTATCTGAAGACAGCCTTCTATGTTGTTTACCAAATGTATCTTAACAATGATGTGTTGCATCTGAAGGCTGCCTTCTATGTTGTTTACCAAATGTATCTTAACAATGATGTGTTGTATCTGAAGGCTGCCTTCTATGTTGTTTACCAGTCAACAATGATGTGTTGTATCTGAAGGCTGCCTTCTATGTTGTTTACCAGTCAACAATGATGTGTTGTATCTGAAGGCTGCCTTCTATGTTGTTTACCAGTCAACAATGATGTGTTGTATCTGAAGGCAGCCTTCTATGTTGTTTACCAGTCAACAATGATGTGTTGTATCTGAAGGCTGCCTTCTATGTTGTTTACCAGTCAACAATGATGTGTTGTATCTGAAGGCAGCCTTCTATGTTGTTTACCAAATGTATCTTAACAATGATGTGTTGTATCTGAAGGCAGCCTTCTATGTTGTTTACCAAATGTATCTTAACAATGATGTGTTGTATCTGAAGACAGCCTTCTATGTTGTTTACCAAATGTATCTTAACAATGATGTGTTGTATCTGAAGGCTGCCTTCTATGTTGTTTACCAAATGTATCTTAACAATGATGTGTTGTATCTGAAGGCTGCCTTCTATGTTGTTTACCAGTCAACAATGATGTGTTGTATCTGAAGGCTGCCTTCTATGTTGTTTACCAGTCAACAATGATGTGTTGTATCTGAAGGCTGCCTTCTATGTTGTTTACCAGTCAACAATGATGTGTTATATCCGAAGGCTGCCTTCTATGTTGTTTACCAGTCAACAATGATGTGTTGTATCTGAAGGCTGCCTTCTATGTTGTTTATCAGTCAACAATGATGTGTTATATCCGAAGGCTGCCTTCTATGTTGTTTACCAGTCAACAATGATGTGTTGTATCTGAAGGCTGCCTTCTATGTTGTTTATCAGTCAACAATGATGTGTTGTATCTGAAGGCAGCCTTCTATGTTGTTTACCAGTCAACAATGATGTGTTGTATCTGAAGGCTGCCTTCTATGTTGTTTACCAGTCAACAATGATGTGTTATATCCGAAGGCTGCCTTCTATGTTGTTTACCAGTCAACAATGATGTGTTGTATCTGAAGGCTGCCTTCTATGTTGTTTACCAGTCAACAATGATGTGTTGTATCTGAAGGCAGCCTTCTATGTTGTTTACCAGTCAACAATGATGTGTTGTATCTGAAGGCTGCCTTCTATGTTGTTTACCAGTCAACAATGATGTGTTGTATCTGAAGGCTGCCTTCTATGTTGTTTACCAGTCAACAATGATGTGTTGCATCTGAAGGCTGCCTTCTATGTTGTTTACCAGTCAACAATGATGTGTTGTATCTGAAGGCTGCCTTCTATGTTGTTTACCAGTCAACAATGATGTGTTGTATCTGAAGGCTGCCTTCTATGTTGTTTATCAGTCAACAATGATGTGTTGTATCTGAAGGCTGCCTTCTATGTTGTTTATCAGTCAACAATGATGTGTTGTATCTGAAGGCTGCCTTCTATGTTGTTTACCAGTCAACAATGATGTGTTGTATCTGAAGGCTGCCTTCTATGTTGTTTACCAGTCAACAATGATGTGTTGTATCTGAAGGCAGCCTTCTATGTTGTTTACCAGTCAACAATGATGTGTTGTATCCGAAGGCTGCCTTCTATGTTGTTTACCAGTCAACAATGATGTGTTGTATCTGAAGGCAGCCTTCTATGTTGTTTACCAGTCAACAATGATGTGTTGTATCTGAAGGCTGCCTTCTATGTTGTTTACCAGTCAACAATGATGTGTTGTATCTGAAGGCTGCCTTCTATGTTGTTTACCAGTCAACAATGATGTGTTGTATCTGAAGGCTGCCTTCTATGTTGTTTACCAGTCAACAATGATGTGTTGTATCTGAAGGCTGCCTTCTATGTTGTTTACCAGTCAACAATGATGTGTTGTATCTGAAGGCAGCCTTCTATGTTGTTTACCAGTCAACAATGATGTGTTGTATCTGAAGGCTGCCTTCTATGTTGTTTACCAGTCAACAATGATGTGTTGTATCTGAAGGCTGCCTTCTATGTTGTTTACCAGTCAACAATGATGTGTTGTATCTGAAGGCAGCCTTCTATGTTGTTTACCAAATGTATCTTAACAATGATGTGTTGTATCTGAAGGCAGCCTTCTATGTTGTTTACCAAATGTATCTTAACAATGATGTGTTGTATCTGAAGACAGCCTTCTATGTTGTTTACCAAATGTATCTTAACAATGATGTGTTGCATCTGAAGGCTGCCTTCTATGTTGTTTACCAAATGTATCTTAACAATGATGTGTTGTATCTGAAGGCTGCCTTCTATGTTGTTTACCAGTCAACAATGATGTGTTGTATCTGAAGGCTGCCTTCTATGTTGTTTACCAGTCAACAATGATGTGTTGTATCTGAAGGCTGCCTTCTATGTTGTTTACCAGTCAACAATGATGTGTTGTATCTGAAGGCAGCCTTCTATGTTGTTTACCAGTCAACAATGATGTGTTGTATCTGAAGGCTGCCTTCTATGTTGTTTACCAGTCAACAATGATGTGTTGTATCTGAAGGCAGCCTTCTATGTTGTTTACCAAATGTATCTTAACAATGATGTGTTGTATCTGAAGGCAGCCTTCTATGTTGTTTACCAAATGTATCTTAACAATGATGTGTTGTATCTGAAGACAGCCTTCTATGTTGTTTACCAAATGTATCTTAACAATGATGTGTTGTATCTGAAGGCTGCCTTCTATGTTGTTTACCAAATGTATCTTAACAATGATGTGTTGTATCTGAAGGCTGCCTTCTATGTTGTTTACCAGTCAACAATGATGTGTTGTATCTGAAGGCTGCCTTCTATGTTGTTTACCAGTCAACAATGATGTGTTGTATCTGAAGGCTGCCTTCTATGTTGTTTACTAGTCAACAATGATGTGTTATATCCGAAGGCTGCCTTCTATGTTGTTTACCAGTCAACAATGATGTGTTGTATCTGAAGGCTGCCTTCTATGTTGTTTATCAGTCAACAATGATGTGTTATATCCGAAGGCTGCCTTCTATGTTGTTTACCAGTCAACAATGATGTGTTGTATCTGAAGGCTGCCTTCTATGTTGTTTATCAGTCAACAATGATGTGTTGTATCTGAAGGCAGCCTTCTATGTTGTTTACCAGTCAACAATGATGTGTTGTATCTGAAGGCTGCCTTCTATGTTGTTTACCAGTCAACAATGATGTGTTATATCCGAAGGCTGCCTTCTATGTTGTTTACCAGTCAACAATGATGTGTTGTATCTGAAGGCTGCCTTCTATGTTGTTTACCAGTCAACAATGATGTGTTGTATCTGAAGGCAGCCTTCTATGTTGTTTACCAGTCAACAATGATGTGTTGTATCTGAAGGCTGCCTTCTATGTTGTTTACCAGTCAACAATGATGTGTTGTATCTGAAGGCTGCCTTCTATGTTGTTTACCAGTCAACAATGATGTGTTGCATCTGAAGGCTGCCTTCTATGTTGTTTACCAGTCAACAATGATGTGTTGTATCTGAAGGCTGCCTTCTATGTTGTTTACCAGTCAACAATGATGTGTTGTATCTGAAGGCTGCCTTCTATGTTGTTTATCAGTCAACAATGATGTGTTGTATCTGAAGGCTGCCTTCTATGTTGTTTATCAGTCAACAATGATGTGTTGTATCTGAAGGCAGCCTTCTATGTTGTTTACCAGTCAACAATGATGTGTTGTATCTGAAGGCTGCCTTCTATGTTGTTTACCAGTCAACAATGATGTGTTGTATCTGAAGGCAGCCTTCTATGTTGTTTACCAGTCAACAATGATGTGTTGTATCCGAAGGCTGCCTTCTATGTTGTTTACCAGTCAACAATGATGTGTTGTATCTGAAGGCAGCCTTCTATGTTGTTTACCAGTCAACAATGATGTGTTGTATCTGAAGGCTGCCTTCTATGTTGTTTACCAGTCAACAATGATGTGTTGTATCTGAAGGCTGCCTTCTATGTTGTTTACCAGTCAACAATGATGTGTTGTATCTGAAGGCTGCCTTCTATGTTGTTTACCAGTCAACAATGATGTGTTGTATCTGAAGGCTGCCTTCTATGTTGTTTACCAGTCAACAATGATGTGTTGTATCTGAAGGCAGCCTTCTATGTTGTTTACCAAATGTATCTTAACAATGATGTGTTGTATCTGAAGGCAGCCTTCTATGTTGTTTACCAAATGTATCTTAACAATCATGTGTTGTATCTGAAGACAGCCTTCTATGTTGTTTACCAAATGTATCTTAACAATGATGTGTTGCATCTGAAGGCTGCCTTCTATGTTGTTTACCAAATGTATCTTAACAATGATGTGTTGTATCTGAAGGCTGCCTTCTATGTTGTTTACCAGTCAACAATGATGTGTTGTATCTGAAGGCTGCCTTCTATGTTGTTTACCAGTCAACAATGATGTGTTGTATCTGAAGGCTGCCTTCTATGTTGTTTACCAGTCAACAATGATGTGTTGTATCTGAAGGCTGCCTTCTATGTTGTTTACCAGTCAACAATGATGTGTTGTATCTGAAGGCTGCCTTCTATGTTGTTTACCAGTCAACAATGATGTGTTATATCCGAAGGCTGCCTTCTATGTTGTTTACCAGTCAACAATGATGTGTTGTATCCGAAGGCTGCCTTCTATGTTGTTTACCAGTCAACAATGATGTGTTGTATCTGAAGGCTGCCTTCTATGTTGTTTATCAGTCAACAATGATGTGTTGTATCTGAAGGCTGCCTTCTATGTTGTTTATCAGTCAACAATGATGTGTTGTATCTGAAGGCAGCCTTCTATGTTGTTTACCAGTCAACAATGATGTGTTGTATCCGAAGGCTGCCTTCTATGTTGTTTACCAGTCAACAATGATGTGTTGTATCTGAAGGCAGCCTTCTATGTTGTTTACCAGTCAACAATGATGTGTTGTATCTGAAGGCTGCCTTCTATGTTGTTTACCAGTCAACAATGATGTGTTGTATCTGAAGGCAGCCTTCTATGTTGTTTACCAGTCAACAATGATGTGTTGTATCTGAAGGCTGCCTTCTATGTTGTTTACCAGTCAACAATGATGTGTTGTATCTGAAGGCTGCCTTCTATGTTGTTTACCAGTCAACAATGATGTGTTGTATCTGAAGGCTGCCTTCTATGTTGTTTACCAGTCAACAATGATGTGTTGTATCTGAAGGCTGCCTTCTATGTTGTTTACCAGTCAACAATGATGTGTTGTATCTGAAGGCAGCCTTCTATGTTGTTTACCAAATGTATCTTAACAATGATGTGTTGTATCTGAAGGCAGCCTTCTATGTTGTTTACCAAATGTATCTTAACAATGATGTGTTGTATCTGAAGACAGCCTTCTATGTTGTTTACCAAATGTATCTTAACAATGATGTGTTGCATCTGAAGGCTGCCTTCTATGTTGTTTACCAAATGTATCTTAACAATGATGTGTTGTATCTGAAGGCTGCCTTCTATGTTGTTTACCAGTCAACAATGATGTGTTGTATCTGAAGGCTGCCTTCTATGTTGTTTACCAGTCAACAATGATGTGTTGTATCTGAAGGCTGCCTTCTATGTTGTTTACCAGTCAACAATGATGTGTTGTATCTGAAGGCTGCCTTCTATGTTGTTTACCAGTCAACAATGATGTGTTGTATCTGAAGGCTGCCTTCTATGTTGTTTACCAGTCAACAATGATGTGTTATATCCGAAGGCTGCCTTCTATGTTGTTTACCAGTCAACAATGATGTGTTGTATCCGAAGGCTGCCTTCTATGTTGTTTACCAGTCAACAATGATGTGTTGTATCTGAAGGCTGCCTTCTATGTTGTTTACCAGTCAACAATGATGTGTTGTATCCGAAGGCTGCCTTCTATGTTGTTTATCAGTCAACAATGATGTGTTGTATCCGAAGGCTGCCTTCTATGTTGTTTACCAGTCAACAATGATGTGTTGTATCTGAAGGCAGCCTTCTATGTTGTTTACCAGTCAACAATGATGTGTTGTATCTGAAGGCTGCCTTCTATGTTGTTTACCAGTCAACAATGATGTGTTGTATCTGAAGGCAGCCTTCTATGTTGTTTACCAGTCAACAATGATGTGTTGTATCTGAAGGCTGCCTTCTATGTTGTTTACCAGTCAACAATGATGTGTTGTATCTGAAGGCTGCCTTCTATGTTGTTTACCAGTCAACAATGATGTGTTGTATCTGAAGGCAGCCTTCTATGTTGTTTACCAGTCAACAATGATGTGTTGTATCTGAAGGCTGCCTTCTATGTTGTTTACCAGTCAACAATGATGTGTTGTATCTGAAGGCAGCCTTCTATGTTGTTTACCAAATGTATCTTAACAATGATGTGTTGTATCTGAAGGCAGCCTTCTATGTTGTTTACCAAATGTATCTTAACAATGATGTGTTGTATCTGAAGACAGCCTTCTATGTTGTTTACCAAATGTATCTTAACAATGATGTGTTGCATCTGAAGGCTGCCTTCTATGTTGTTTACCAAATGTATCTTAACAATGATGTGTT
The DNA here is from genome assembly GCF_033978785.1 of Entelurus aequoreus. Taxonomy (NCBI): domain Eukaryota; kingdom Metazoa; phylum Chordata; class Actinopteri; order Syngnathiformes; family Syngnathidae; genus Entelurus; species Entelurus aequoreus. The sequence goes on from NC_084752.1 coordinate 52,841, forward strand.
GTATCTGAAGGCTGCCTTCTATGTTGTTTACCAGTCAACAATGATGTGTTGTATCTGAAGGCTGCCTTCTATGTTGTTTACCAGTCAACAATGATGTGTTGTATCTGAAGGCTGCCTTCTATGTTGTTTACCAGTCAACAATGATGTGTTGTATCTGAAGGCTGCCTTCTATGTTGTTTACCAGTCAACAATGATGTGTTGTATCTGAAGGCTGCCTTCTATGTTGTTTACCAGTCAACAATGATGTGTTATATCCGAAGGCTGCCTTCTATGTTGTTTACCAGTCAACAATGATGTGTTGTATCCGAAGGCTGCCTTCTATGTTGTTTACCAGTCAACAATGATGTGTTGTATCTGAAGGCTGCCTTCTATGTTGTTTACCAGTCAACAATGATGTGTTGTATCCGAAGGCTGCCTTCTATGTTGTTTATCAGTCAACAATGATGTGTTGTATCCGAAGGCTGCCTTCTATGTTGTTTACCAGTCAACAATGATGTGTTGTATCTGAAGGCAGCCTTCTATGTTGTTTACCAGTCAACAATGATGTGTTGTATCTGAAGGCTGCCTTCTATGTTGTTTACCAGTCAACAATGATGTGTTGTATCTGAAGGCTGCCTTCTATGTTGTTTACCAGTCAACAATGATGTGTTGTATCTGAAGGCTGCCTTCTATGTTGTTTACCAGTCAACAATGATGTGTTGTATCTGAAGGCTGCCTTCTATGTTGTTTACCAGTCAACAATGATGTGTTGTATCTGAAGGCTGCCTTCTATGTTGTTTACCAGTCAACAATGATGTGTTGTATCTGAAGGCTGCCTTCTATGTTGTTTACCAGTCAACAATGATGTGTTGTATCTGAAGGCTGCCTTCTATGTTGTTTACCAGTCAACAATGATGTGTTGTATCTGAAGGCTGCCTTCTATGTTGTTTACCAGTCAACAATGATGTGTTGTATCTGAAGGCTGCCTTCTATGTTGTTTACCAGTCAACAATGATGTGTTGCATCTGAAGGCTGCCTTCTATGTTGTTTACCAGTCAACAATGATGTGTTATATCCGAAGGCTTCCTTCTATGTTGTTTACCAGTCAACAATGATGTGTTGTATCCGAAGGCTGCCTTCTATGTTGTTTACCAGTCAACAATGATGTGTTGTATCTGAAGGCTGCCTTCTATGTTGTTTACCAGTCAACAATGATGTGTTGTATCTGAAGGCTGCCTTCTATGTTGTTTACCAGTCAACAATGATGTGTTATATCCGAAGGCTTCCTTCTATGTTGTTTACCAGTCAACAATGATGTGTTGTATCCGAAGGCTGCCTTCTATGTTGTTTACCAGTCAACAATGATGTGTTGTATCTGAAGGCTGCCTTCTATGTTGTTTACCAGTCAACAATGATGTGTTGTATCTGAAGGCTGCCTTCTATGTTGTTTACCAGTCAACAATGATGTGTTGTATCTGAAGGCTGCCTTCTATGTTGTTTACCAGTCAACAATGATGTGTTGCATCTGAAGGCTGCCTTCTATGTTGTTTACCAGTCAACAATGATGTGTTGTATCTGAAGGCTGCCTTCTATGTTGTTTACCAGTCAACAATGATGTGTTGTATCTGAAGGCTGCCTTCTATGTTGTTTACCAGTCAACAATGATGTGTTGTATCTGAAGGCTGCCTTCTATGTTGTTTACCAGTCAACAATGATGTGTTGTATCTGAAGGCTGCCTTCTATGTTGTTTACCAGTCAACAATGATGTGTTGTATCTGAAGGCAGCCTTCTATGTTGTTTACCAGTCAACAATGATGTGTTGTATCTGAAGGCTGCCTTCTATGTTGTTTACCAGTCAACAATGATGTGTTGTATCTGAAGGCTGCCTTCTATGTTGTTTACCAGTCAACAATGATGTGTTGTATCTGAAGGCAGCCTTCTATGTTGTTTACCAGTCAACAATGATGTGTTGTATCTGAAGGCTGCCTTCTATGTTGTTTACCAGTCAACAATGATGTGTTGTATCTGAAGGCTGCCTTCTATGTTGTTTACCAGTCAACAATGATGTGTTGTATCTGAAGGCTGCCTTCTATGTTGTTTACCAGTCAACAATGATGTGTTGTATCTGAAGGCAGCCTTCTATGTTGTTTACCAGTCAACAATGATGTGTTGTATCTGAAGGCTGCCTTCTATGTTGTTTACCAGTCAACAATGATGTGTTGTATCTGAAGGCTGCCTTCTATGTTGTTTACCAGTCAACAATGATGTGTTGTATCTGAAGGCTGCCTTCTATGTTGTTTACCAGTCAACAATGATGTGTTGTATCTGAAGGCTGCCTTCTATGTTGTTTACCAGTCAACAATGATGTGTTGTATCTGAAGGCTGCCTTCTATGTTGTTTACCAGTCAACAATGATGTGTTGTATCTGAAGGCAGCCTTCTATGTTGTTTACCAGTCAACAATGATGTGTTGTATCTGAAGGCTGCCTTCTATGTTGTTTACCAGTCAACAATGATGTGTTGTATCTGAAGGCTGCCTTCTATGTTGTTTACCAGTCAACAATGATGTGTTGTATCTGAAGGCAGCCTTCTATGTTGTTTACCAGTCAACAATGATGTGTTGTATCTGAAGGCTGCCTTCTATGTTGTTTACCAGTCAACAATGATGTGTTGTATCTGAAGGCTGCCTTCTATGTTGTTTACCAGTCAACAATGATGTGTTGCATCTGAAGGCTGCCTTCTATGTTGTTTACCAGTCAACAATGATGTGTTGTATCTGAAGGCTGCCTTCTATGTTGTTTACCAGTCAACAATGATGTGTTGTATCTGAAGGCTGCCTTCTATGTTGTTTATTAGTCAACAATGATGTGTTGTATCTGAAGGCTGCCTTCTATGTTGTTTATCAGTCAACAATGATGTGTTGTATCTGAAGGCAGCCTTCTATGTTGTTTACCAGTCAACAATGATGTGTTGTATCTGAAGGCTGCCTTCTATGTTGTTTACCAGTCAACAATGATGTGTTGTATCTGAAGGCAGCCTTCTATGTTGTTTACCAGTCAACAATGATGTGTTGTATCCGAAGGCTGCCTTCTATGTTGTTTACCAGTCAACAATGATGTGTTGTATCTGAAGGCAGCCTTCTATGTTGTTTACCAGTCAACAATGATGTGTTGTATCTGAAGGCTGCCTTCTATGTTGTTTACCAGTCAACAATGATGTGTTGTATCTGAAGGCTGCCTTCTATGTTGTTTACCAGTCAACAATGATGTGTTGTATCCGAAGGCTGCCTTCTATGTTGTTTACCAGTCAACAATGATGTGTTGTATCTGAAGGCAGCCTTCTATGTTGTTTACCAGTCAACAATGATGTGTTGTATCTGAAGGCTGCCTTCTATGTTGTTTACCAGTCAACAATGATGTGTTGTATCTGAAGGCTGCCTTCTATGTTGTTTACCAGTCAACAATGATGTGTTGTATCTGAAGGCTGCCTTCTATGTTGTTTACCAGTCAACAATGATGTGTTGTATCTGAAGGCTGCCTTCTATGTTGTTTACCAGTCAACAATGATGTGTTGTATCTGAAGGCAGCCTTCTATGTTGTTTACCAAATGTATCTTAACAATGATGTGTTGTATCTGAAGGCAGCCTTCTATGTTGTTTACCAAATGTATCTTAACAATGATGTGTTGTATCTGAAGATAGCCTTCTATGTTGTTTACCAAATGTATCTTAACAATGATGTGTTGCATCTGAAGGCTGCCTTCTATGTTGTTTACCAAATGTATCTTAACAATGATGTGTTGTATCTGAAGGCTGCCTTCTATGTTGTTTACCAGTCAACAATGATGTGTTGTATCTGAAGGCTGCCTTCTATGTTGTTTACCAGTCAACAATGATGTGTTGTATCTGAAGGCTGCCTTCTATGTTGTTTACCAGTCAACAATGATGTGTTGTATCTGAAGGCTGCCTTCTATGTTGTTTACCAGTCAACAATGATGTGTTGTATCTGAAGGCTGCCTTCTATGTTGTTTACCAGTCAACAATGATGTGTTATATCCGAAGGCTGCCTTCTATGTTGTTTACCAGTCAACAATGATGTGTTGTATCCGAAGGCTGCCTTCTATGTTGTTTACCAGTCAACAATGATGTGTTGTATCTGAAGGCTGCCTTCTATGTTGTTTATCAGTCAACAATGATGTGTTGTATCTGAAGGCTGCCTTCTATGTTGTTTATCAGTCAACAATGATGTGTTGTATCTGAAGGCAGCCTTCTATGTTGTTTACCAGTCAACAATGATGTGTTGTATCCGAAGGCTGCCTTCTATGTTGTTTACCAGTCAACAATGATGTGTTGTATCTGAAGGCAGCCTTCTATGTTGTTTACCAGTCAACAATGATGTGTTGTATCTGAAGGCTGCCTTCTATGTTGTTTACCAGTCAACAATGATGTGTTGTATCTGAAGGCAGCCTTCTATGTTGTTTACCAGTCAACAATGATGTGTTGTATCTGAAGGCTGCCTTCTATGTTGTTTACCAGTCAACAATGATGTGTTGTATCTGAAGGCTGCCTTCTATGTTGTTTACCAGTCAACAATGATGTGTTGTATCTGAAGGCTGCCTTCTATGTTGTTTACCAGTCAACAATGATGTGTTGTATCTGAAGGCTGCCTTCTATGTTGTTTACCAGTCAACAATGATGTGTTGTATCTGAAGGCAGCCTTCTATGTTGTTTACCAAATGTATCTTAACAATGATGTGTTGTATCTGAAGGCAGCCTTCTATGTTGTTTACCAAATGTATCTTAACAATGATGTGTTGTATCTGAAGACAGCCTTCTATGTTGTTTACCAAATGTATCTTAACAATGATGTGTTGCATCTGAAGGCTGCCTTCTATGTTGTTTACCAAATGTATCTTAACAATGATGTGTTGTATCTGAAGGCTGCCTTCTATGTTGTTTACCAGTCAACAATGATGTGTTGTATCTGAAGGCTGCCTTCTATGTTGTTTACCAGTCAACAATGATGTGTTGTATCTGAAGGCTGCCTTCTATGTTGTTTACCAGTCAACAATGATGTGTTGTATCTGAAGGCTGCCTTCTATGTTGTTTACCAGTCAACAATGATGTGTTGTATCTGAAGGCTGCCTTCTATGTTGTTTACCAGTCAACAATGATGTGTTATATCCGAAGGCTGCCTTCTATGTTGTTTACCAGTCAACAATGATGTGTTGTATCTGAAGGCTGCCTTCTATGTTGTTTACCAGTCAACAATGATGTGTTGTATCCGAAGGCTGCCTTCTATGTTGTTTATCAGTCAACAATGATGTGTTGTATCCGAAGGCTGCCTTCTATGTTGTTTACCAGTCAACAATGATGTGTTGTATCTGAAGGCAGCCTTCTATGTTGTTTACCAGTCAACAATGATGTGTTGTATCTGAAGGCTGCCTTCTATGTTGTTTACCAGTCAACAATGATGTGTTGTATCTGAAGGCAGCCTTCTATGTTGTTTACCAGTCAACAATGATGTGTTGTATCTGAAGGCTGCCTTCTATGTTGTTTACCAGTCAACAATGATGTGTTGTATCTGAAGGCTGCCTTCTATGTTGTTTACCAGTCAACAATGATGTGTTGTATCTGAAGGCAGCCTTCTATGTTGTTTACCAGTCAACAATGATGTGTTGTATCTGAAGGCTGCCTTCTATGTTGTTTACCAGTCAACAATGATGTGTTGTATCTGAAGGCAGCCTTCTATGTTGTTTACCAAATGTATCTTAACAATGATGTGTTGTATCTGAAGGCAGCCTTCTATGTTGTTTACCAAATGTATCTTAACAATGATGTGTTGTATCTGAAGACAGCCTTCTATGTTGTTTACCAAATGTATCTTAACAATGATGTGTTGCATCTGAAGGCTGCCTTCTATGTTGTTTACCAAATGTATCTTAACAATGATGTGTTGTATCTGAAGGCTGCCTTCTATGTTGTTTACCAGTCAACAATGATGTGTTGTATCTGAAGGCTGCCTTCTATGTTGTTTACCAGTCAACAATGATGTGTTGTATCTGAAGGCTGCCTTCTATGTTGTTTACCAGTCAACAATGATGTGTTGTATCTGAAGGCTGCCTTCTATGTTGTTTACCAGTCAACAATGATGTGTTGTATCTGAAGGCTGCCTTCTATGTTGTTTACCAGTCAACAATGATGTGTTATATCCGAAGGTTGCCTTCTATGTTGTTTACCAGTCAACAATGATGTGTTGTATCCGAAGGCTGCCTTCTATGTTGTTTACCAGTCAACAATGATGTGTTGTATCTGAAGGCTGCCTTCTATGTTGTTTACCAGTCAACAATGATGTGTTGTATCCGAAGGCTGCCTTCTATGTTGTTTATCAGTCAACAATGATGTGTTGTATCCGAAGGCTGCCTTCTATGTTGTTTACCAGTCAACAATGATGTGTTGTATCTGAAGGCAGCCTTCTATGTTGTTTACCAGTCAACAATGATGTGTTGTATCTGAAGGCTGCCTTCTATGTTGTTTACCAGTCAACAATGATGTGTTGTATCTGAAGGCTGCCTTCTATGTTGTTTACCAGTCAACAATGATGTGTTGTATCTGAAGGCTGCCTTCTATGTTGTTTACCAGTCAACAATGATGTGTTGTATCTGAAGGCTGCCTTCTATGTTGTTTACCAGTCAACAATGATGTGTTGTATCTGAAGGCTGCCTTCTATGTTGTTTACCAGTCAACAATGATGTGTTGTATCTGAAGGCTGCCTTCTATGTTGTTTACCAGTCAACAATGATGTGTTGTATCTGAAGGCTGCCTTCTATGTTGTTTACCAGTCAACAATGACGTGTTGTATCTGAAGGCTGCCTTCTATGTTGTTTACCAGTCAACAATGATGTGTTGTATCTGAAGGCTGCCTTCTATGTTGTTTACCAGTCAACAATGATGTGTTGCATCTGAAGGCTGCCTTCTATGTTGTTTACCAGTCAACAATGATGTGTTATATCCGAAGGCTTCCTTCTATGTTGTTTACCAGTCAACAATGATGTGTTGTATCCGAAGGCTGCCTTCTATGTTGTTTACCAGTCAACAATGATGTGTTGTATCCGAAGGCTGCCTTCTATGTTGTTTACCAGTCAACAATGATGTGTTGTATCTGAAGGCTGCCTTCTATGTTGTTTACCAGTCAACAATGATGTGTTATATCCGAAGGCTTCCTTCTATGTTGTTTACCAGTCAACAATGATGTGTTGTATCCGAAGGCTGCCTTCTATGTTGTTTACCAGTCAACAATGATGTGTTGTATCTGAAGGCTGCCTTCTATGTTGTTTACCAGTCAACAATGATGTGTTGTATCTGAAGGCTGCCTTCTATGTTGTTTACCAGTCAACAATGATGTGTTGTATCTGAAGGCTGCCTTCTATGTTGTTTACCAGTCAACAATGATGTGTTGCATCTGAAGGCTGCCTTCTATGTTGTTTACCAGTCAACAATGATGTGTTGTATCTGAAGGCTGCCTTCTATGTTGTTTACCAGTCAACAATGATGTGTTGTATCTGAAGGCTGCCTTCTATGTTGTTTACCAGTCAACAATGATGTGTTGTATCTGAAGGCTGCCTTCTATGTTGTTTACCAGTCAACAATGATGTGTTGTATCTGAAGGCTGCCTTCTATGTTGTTTACCAGTCAACAATGATGTGTTGTATCTGAAGGCAGCCTTCTATGTTGTTTACCAGTCAACAATGATGTGTTGTATCTGAAGGCTGCCTTCTATGTTGTTTACCAGTCAACAATGATGTGTTGTATCTGAAGGCTGCCTTCTATGTTGTTTACCAGTCAACAATGATGTGTTGTATCTGAAGGCAGCCTTCTATGTTGTTTACCAGTCAACAATGATGTGTTGTATCTGAAGGCTGCCTTCTATGTTGTTTACCAGTCAACAATGATGTGTTGTATCTGAAGGCTGCCTTCTATGTTGTTTACCAGTCAACAATGATGTGTTGTATCTGAAGGCTGCCTTCTATGTTGTTTACCAGTCAACAATGATGTGTTGTATCTGAAGGCAGCCTTCTATGTTGTTTACCAGTCAACAATGATGTGTTGTATCTGAAGGCTGCCTTCTATGTTGTTTACCAGTCAACAATGATGTGTTGTATCTGAAGGCTGCCTTCTATGTTGTTTACCAGTGAACAATGATGTGTTGTATCTGAAGGCTGCCTTCTATGTTGTTTACCAGTCAACAATGATGTGTTGTATCTGAAGGCTGCCTTCTATGTTGTTTACCAGTCAACAATGATGTGTTGTATCTGAAGGCTGCCTTCTATGTTGTTTACCAGTCAACAATGATGTGTTGTATCTGAAGGCAGCCTTCTATGTTGTTTACCAGTCAACAATGATGTGTTGTATCTGAAGGCTGCCTTCTATGTTGTTTACCAGTCAACAATGATGTGTTGTATCTGAAGGCTGCCTTCTATGTTGTTTACCAGTCAACAATGATGTGTTGTATCTGAAGGCAGCCTTCTATGTTGTTTACCAGTCAACAATGATGTGTTGTATCTGAAGGCTGCCTTCTATGTTGTTTACCAGTCAACAATGATGTGTTGTATCTGAAGGCAGCCTTCTATGTTGTTTACCAGTCAACAATGATGTGTTGTATCTGAAGGCTGCCTTCTATGTTGTTTACCAGTCAACAATGATGTGTTGTATCTGAAGGCTGCCTTCTATGTTGTTTACCAGTCAACAATGATGTGTTGTATCTGAAGGCAGCCTTCTATGTTGTTTACCAGTCAACAATGATGTGTTGTATCTGAAGGCTGCCTTCTATGTTGTTTACCAGTCAACAATGATGTGTTGTATCTGAAGGCTGCCTTCTATGTATCTAACTTCTTCCTCTCAGGACTAATCAAATCAGCACTTTTCACTTTGTAAAGCAACACAATATCCCATCCATCCATTTTCTACCGCTTATTCCCTTCGGGGTCGCGGGGGGCGCTGGAGCCTATCTCAGCTACAATCGGGCGGAAGGCGGGGTACACCCTGGACAAGTCGCCACCTCATCGCAGGGCCGCAACACAATATGTGACAAGCAAATTAGGAGCAGGAAGTGATTATTATGTATTCAAATGTTGATATGATCACACTTACAGTATTTGTATCACACTTACAGTATTTGTATCACACCTACAGTATTTGTATCACACCTACAGTATTTGTATCACATCTACAGTATTTGTATCACACCTACAGTATTTGTATCACACCTACAGTATTTGTATCACATCTACAGTATTTGTATCACACCTACAGTATTTGTATCACATCTACAGTATTTGTATCACACCTACAGTATTTGTATCACACCTACAGTATTTGTATCACATCTACAGTATTTGTATCACACCTACAGTATTTGTATCACACCTACAGTATTTGTATCAGACTTACAGTATTTGTATCACATCTACAGTATTTGTATCACACCTACAGTATTTGTATCACACCTACAGTATTTGTATCAGACTTACAGTATTTGTATCACACCTACAGTATTTGTATCACACTTACAGTATTTGTATCACACCTACAGTATTTGTATCACACTTACAGTATTTGTATCACATCTACAGTATTTGTATCACACCTACAGTATTTGTATCACATCTACAGTATTTGTATCACACTTACAGTATTTGTATCACACTTACAGTATTTGTATCACACCTACAGTATTTGTATCACACTTACAGTATTTGTATCACATCTACAGTATTTGTATCACATCTACAGTATTTGTATCACACTTACAGTATTTGTATCACATCTACAGTATTTGTATCACACTTACAGTATTTGTATCACATCTACAGTATTTGTATCACACCTACAGTATTTGTATCACATCTACAGTATTTGTATCACATCTACAGTATTTGTATCACACTTACAGTATTTGTATCACATCTACAGTATTTGTATCACACCTACAGTATTTGTATCACACTTACAGTATTTGTATCACACTTACAGTATTTGTATCACATCTACAGTATTTGTATCACACCTACAGTATTTGTATCACATCTACAGTATTTGTATCACACTTACAGTATTTGTATCACACCTACAGTATTTGTATCACACTTACAGTATTTGTATCACACCTACAGTATTTGTATCACACCTACAGTATTTGTATCACACTTACAGTATTTGTATCACACTTACAGTATTTGTATCACACCTACAGTATTTGTATCACACTTACAGTATTTGTATCACATCTACAGTATTTGTATCACACCTACAGTATTTGTATCACACTTACAGTATTTGTATCACACCTACAGTATTTGTATCACACCTACAGTATTTGTATCACACCTACAGTTTTTACAATTGTACTTTTTCCTACATGTCGTCGGCCATGTTGCTTTTCAGGTGCATTTTGGGAAGGGTTCCATTAGTTGTGACCCGGGACGTGTAGGGTGTAGTTGTGACCCGGGACGTGTAGGGTGTAGTTGTGACCCGGGACGTGTAGGGTGTAGTTGTGACCCGGGACGTGTAGGGTGTAGTTGTGACCCGGGACGTGTAGGGTGTAGTTGTGACCCGGGACGTGTAGGGTGTAGTTGTGACCCGGGACGTGTAGGGTGTAGTTGTGACCCGGGACGTGTAGGGTGTAGTTGTGACCCGGGACGTGTAGGGTGTAGTTGTGACCCGGGACGTGTAGGGTGTAGTTGTGACCCGGGACGTGTAGGGTGTAGTTGTGACCCGGGACGTGTAGGGTGTAGTTGTGACCCGGGACGTGTAGGGTGTAGTTGTGACCCGGGACGTGTAGGGTGTAGTTGTGACCCGGGACGTGTAGGGTGTAGTTGTGAACCGGGACGTGTAGGGTGTAGTTGTGACCCGGGACGTGTAGGGTGTAGTTGTGAACCGGGACGTGTAGGGTGTAGTTGTGACCCGGGACGTGTAGGGTGTACTTGTGACCCGGGACGTGTAGGGTGTAGCTGTGACCCGGGACGTGTAGGGTGTAGTTGTGACCCGGGACGTGTAGGGTGTAGTTGTGACCCAGGACGTGTAGGGTGTAGTTGTGACCCGGGACATGTAGGGTGTAGTTGTGACCCAGGACGTGTAGGGTGTAGTTGTGACCCGGGACGTGTAGGGTGTAGTTGTGACCCGGGACGTGTAGGGTGTAGTTGTGACCCAGGACGTGTAGGGTGTAGTTGTGACCCGGGACGTGTAGGATGTAGTTGTGACCAAGGACGTGTAGGGTGTAGTTGTGACCCGGGACGTGTAGGGTGTAGTTGTGACCCGGGACGTGTAGGGTGTAGTTGTGACCCGGGACGTGTAGGATGTAGTTGTGACCCAGGACGTGTAGGGTGTAGTTGTGACCCAGGACGTGTAGGGTGTAGTTGTGACCCGGGACGTGTAGGGTGTAGTTGTGACCCAGGACGTGTAGGGTGTAGTTGTGACCCGGGACGTGTAGGGTGTAGTTGTGACCCGGGACGTGTAGGGTGTAGTTGTGACCCGGGACGTGTAGGATGTAGTTGTGACCCAGGACGTGTAGGGTGTAGTTGTGACCCGGGACGTGTAGGGTGTAGTTGTGACCCGGGACGTGTAGGGTGTAGTTGTGACCCGGGACGTGTAGGGTGTAGTTGTGACCCGGGACGTGTAGGGTGTAGTTGTGACCCGGGACGTGTAGGGTGTAGTTGTGACCCGGGACGTGTAGGGTGTAGTTGTGGCCCGGGACGTGTAGGGTGTAGTTGTGGCCCGGGACGTGTAGGGTGTAGTTGTGGCCCGGGACGTGTAGGGTGTAGTTGTGGCCCGGGACGTGTAGGGTGTAGTTGTGACCCGGGACGTGTAGGGTGTAGTTGTGACCCGGGACGTGTAGGGTGTAGTTGTGACCCGGGACGTGTAGGGTGTAGTTGTGACCCGGGACGTGTAGGGTGTAGTTGTGACCCGGGACGTGTAGGGTGTAGTTGTGACCCGGGACGTGTAGGGTGTAGTTGTGACCCGGGACGTGTAGGGTGTAGTTGTGACCCGGGACGTGTAGGGTGTAGTTGTGACCCGGGACGTGTAGGGTGTAGTTGTGACCCAGGACGTGTAGGGTGTAGTTGTGACCCGGGACGTGTAGGGTGTAGTTGTGACCCGGGACGTGTAGGGTGTAGTTGTGACCCAGGACGTGTAGGGTGTAGTTGTGACCCGGGACGTGTAGGATGTAGTTGTGACCCAGGACGTGTAGGGTGTAGTTGTGACCCGGGACGTGTAGGGTGTAGTTGTGACCCGGGACGTGTAGGGTGTAGTTGTGACCCGGGACGTGTAGGGTGTAGTTGTGACCCAGGACGTGTAGGGTGTAGTTGTGACCCGGGACGTGTAGGGTGTAGTTGTGACCCGGGACGTGTAGGGTGTAGTTGTGACCCGGGACGTGTAGGGTGTAGTTGTGACCCGGGACGTGTAGGGTGTAGTTGTGACCCGGGACGTGTAGGGTGTAGTTGTGACCCAGGACGTGTAGGGTGTAGTTGTGACCCGGGACATGTAGGGTGTAGTTGTGACCCAGGACGTGTAGGGTGTAGTTGTGACCCGGGACGTGTAGGGTGTAGTTGTGACCCGGGACGTGTAGGGTGTAGTTGTGACCCAGGACGTGTAGGGTGTAGTTGTGACCCGGGACGTGTAGGATGTAGTTGTGACCAAGGACGTGTAGGGTGTAGTTGTGACCCGGGACGTGTAGGATGTAGTTGTGACCAAGGACGTGTAGGGTGTAGTTGTGACCCGGGACGTGTAGGATGTAGTTGTGACCAAGGACGTGTAGGGTGTAGTTGTGACCCGGGACGTGTAGGATGTAGTTGTGACCCAGGACGTGTAGGGTGTAGTTGTGACCCGGGACGTGTAGGGTGTAGTTGTGACCCAGGACGTGTAGGGTGTAGTTGTGACCCAGGACGTGTAGGGTGTAGTTGTGACCCGGGACGTGTAGGGTGTAGTTGTGACCCGGGACGTGTAGGGTGTAGTTGTGACCCAGGACGTGTAGGGTGTAGTTGTGACCCGGGACGTGTAGGGTGTAGTTGTGACCCGGGACGTGTAGGGTGTAGTTGTGACCCGGGACGTGTAGGGTGTAGTTGTGACCCGGGACGTGTAGGGTGTAGTTGTGACCCGGGACGTGTAGGGTGTAGTTGTGACCCGGGACGTGTAGGGTGTAGTTGTGACCCGGGACGTGTAGGGTGTAGTTGTGACCCGGGACGTGTAGGGTGTAGTTGTGGCCCGGGACGTGTAGGGTGTAGTTGTGACCCGGGACGTGTAGGGTGTAGTTGTGACCCGGGACGTGTAGGGTGTAGTTGTGACCCGGGACGTGTAGGGTGTAGTTGTGAACCGGGACGTGTAGGGTGTAGTTGTGACCCGGGACGTGTAGGGTGTAGTTGTGACCCGGGACGTGTAGGGTGTAGTTGTGACCCGGGACGTGTAGGGTGTAGTTGTGACCCGGGACGTGTAGGGTGTAGTTGTGACCCGGGACGTGTAGGGTGTAGTTGTGACCCGGGACGTGTAGGGTGTAGTTGTGACCCAGGACGTGTAGGGTGTAGTTGTGACCCAGGACGTGTAGGGTGTAGTTGTGACCCGGGACGTGTAGGGTGTAGTTGTGACCCGGGACGTGTAGGGTGTAGTTGTGACCCGGGACGTGTAGGGTGTAGTTGTGGCCCGGGACGTGTAGGGTGTAGTTGTGACCCGGGACGTGTAGGGTGTAGTTGTGACCCGGGACGTGTAGGGTGTAGTTGTGACCCGGGACGTGTAGGGTGTAGTTGTGAACCGGGACGTGTAGGGTGTAGTTGTGACCCGGGACGTGTAGGGTGTAGTTGTGACCCGGGACGTGTAGGGTGTAGTTGTGACCCAGGACGTGTAGGGTGTAGTTGTGACCCGGGACGTGTAGGGTGTAGTTGTGACCCGGGACGTGTAGGGTGTAGTTGTGACCCGGGACGTGTAGGGTGTAGTTGTGGCCCGGGACGTGTAGGGTGTAGTTGTGACCCGGGACGTGTAGGGTGTAGTTGTGACCCGGGACGTGTAGGGTGTAGTTGTGACCCGGGACGTGTAGGGTGTAGTTGTGAACCGGGACGTGTAGGATGTAGCTGCACTTAGGCACACTTTGGACGCCATAAACACAGGAAGTTGCATCATAGACATCCTCTAAACAGGAAGTCCAAAAGTAAGTCCACTTATTAAAAGTTGTGGCTAAATAGAATTTTATTGCTCCATTTTTCCACACTTACTTTCAGAAACTATTTGTATTCTATTTCATCACAATAATCATCAAATGATTTCCTTTTTGACATGAAATCAAATCAATAGACTACAGAGTACTGCCATCTAATGTCTGGGAAGTGCAACTGCATTGTAGATGTGATCATACAGAGTACTGCCATCTAATGTCTGGGAAGTGCAACTGCATTGTACATGTGATCATACAGACTAGAATGTCATGTCAACCAACTGTATTGTTATTATTATTATCAACTGTATTGTTACAGTGACATTATTATTATTATTATTATCAACTGTATTGTTACAGTGACAACATTATTATTATTATTATTATCAACTGTATTGTTACAGTGACAACATTATTATTATCAACTGTATTGTTACAGTGACATTATTATTATTATTATTATTATTATCAACTGTATTGTTACAGTGACAAAATTATTATTATCAACTGTATTGTTACAGTGACATTATTATTATTATTATTATTATCAACTGTATTGTTACAGTGACAACATTATTATTATTATTATTATCAACTGTATTGTTACAGTGACAACATTATTATTATTATCAACTGTATTGTTGATAATACAGTTGATAATACAATATTGTTACAGTGACAACATTATTATTATCAACTGTATTGTTACAGTGACAACATTATTATTATCAAATGTATTGTTACAGTGACAACATTATTATTATTATTATTATCATCAACTGTATTGTTACAGTGACAACATTATTATTATTATCAACTGTATTGTTACAGTGACAACATTATTATTATTATCATCAACTGTATTGTTACAGTGACAACATTATTATTATCAACTGTATTGTTACAGTGACAACATTATTATTATTAACTGTATTGTTACAGTGACAACATTATTATTATTGTACTATATTTATTGCAGCCTTACCTCCATATTTGGAGTAAAATGACAATATAATATAATGATGTTAGTGTATTTCATGCAGCCTTACCTCCATATTTGGAGTAAAATGACAATATAATATAATGATGTTAGTGTATTTCATGCAGCCTTACCTCCATATTTGGAGTAAAATGACAATATAATATAATGATGTTAGTGTATTTCATGCAGCCTTACCTCCATATTTGGAGTAAAATGACAATATAATATAATGATGTTAGTGTATTTCATGCAGCCTTACCTCCATATTTGGAGTAAAATGACAATATAATATAATGATGTTAGTGTATTTCATGCAGCCTTACCTCCATATTTGGAGTAAAATGACAATATAATATAATGATGTTAGTGTATTTCATGCAGCCTTACCTCCATATTTGGAGTAAAATGACAATATAATATAATGATGTTAGTGTATTTCATGCAGCCTTACCTCCATATTTGGAGTAAAATGACAATATAATATAATGATGTTAGTGTATTTCATGCAGCCTTACCTCCATATTTGGAGTAAAATGACAATATAATATAATGATGTTAGTGTATTTCATGCAGCCTTACCTCCATATTTGGAGTAAAATGACAATATAATATAATGATGTTAGTGTATTTCATGCAGCCTTACCTCCATATTTGGAGTAAAATGACAATATAATATAATGATGTTAGTGTATTTCATGCAGCCTTACCTCCATATTTGGAGTAAAATGACAATATAATATAATGATGTTAGTGTATTTCATGCAGCCTTACCTCCATATTTGGAGTAAAATGACAATATAATATAATGATGTTAGTGTATTTGATGCAGCCTTACCTCCATATTTGGAGTAAAATGACAATATAATATAATGATGTTAGTGTATTTCATGCAGCCTTACCTCCATATTTGGAGTAAAATGACAATATAATATAATGATGTTAGTGTATTTCATGCAGCCTTACCTCCATATTTGGAGTAAAATGACAATATAATATAATGATGTTAGTGTATTTCATGCAGCCTTACCTCCATATTTGGAGTAAAATGACAATATAATATAATGATGTTAGTGTATTTCATGCAGCCTTACCTCCATATTTGGAGTAAAATGACAATATAATATAATGATGTTAGTGTATTTCATGCAGCCTTACCTCCATATTTGGAGTAAAATGACAATATAATATAATGATGTTAGTGTATTTCATGCAGCCTTACCTCCATATTTGGAGCCGTCTCCTGTGACAGCGTTGACGGACAGGTTAGTCCTGATGTATCCCGGGCTGATGACGGTCACAGCGATGCCGTAGCGCTCCACCTCGGCCCTCAAGCAGTCGAAGTAGGCCTGGGTGGCGTGTTTGGAGGCGGAGTCTGAGCACATGCAGCACAATTATTGTGAGAATGACAAAAAGGATGACAATAGGAGGCGGGAGGAAACTCACAGGCTGATCTGTAAGGAATGGCAATCTTGCCCTGGACGCTGCTGATGACCACAACATGGCCGCTGCGCCTGCGGACCATGGCGGGCAGGAGAGCTGACAAGAAATACTTCTCTGACCTTTGACCCCACACCCACTCACCTTGCGTGAGAGCCACAGGCCCAAAGTAATTGGTTGCCATGACTTCCTTGTGAACGGACAGGTGGGTGTCCAGTATGTTGCCACGGTAACTGATTCCAGCATTGTTGAGGAGCACGTCCACTTGGCCGTAACACTTCAAGATGGCGTCAGCAGCGCCGTCCAGCGAGTCTGTGCTGGACAGGTCAAAGGTCACCGTCCTTGGGGTGTACAACTGATGGGTCAACATAAACAGTTTGTGTGTCAGCGTCTCTTACTGTCACATCCTCCATTTTGGAACACTTAGGGCTGGGCAAACAAACCATATCAACATGTATCGCCATAGACAAACCATATCAACATGTATCGCCATAGACAAACCATATCAACATGTATCGCCATAGACAAACCATATCAACATGTATGGCCATAGACAAACCATATCAACATGTATCGCCATAGACAAACCATATCAACATGTATGGCCATAGACAAACCATATCAACATGTATGGCCATAGACAAACCATATCAACATGTATCGCCATAGACAAACCATATCAACATGTATGGCCATAGACAAACCATATCAACATGTATCGCCATAGACAAACCATATCAACATGTATCGCCATAGACAAACCATATCAACATGTATCGCCATAGACAAACCATATCAACATGTATGGCCATAGACAAACCATATCAACATGTATGGCCATAGACAAACCACATCAACATGTATCGCCATAGACAAACCATATCAACATGTATGGCCATAGACAAACCATATCAACATGTATGGCCATAGACAAACCATATCAACATGTATCGCCATAGACAAACCATATCAACATGTATCGCCATAGACAAACCATATCAACATGTATCGCCATAGACAAACCATATCAACATGTATGGCCATAGACAAACCATATCAACATGTATGGCCATAGACAAACCATATCAACATGTATGGCCATAGACAAACCACATCAACATGTATCGCCATAGACCAGGGGTCGGCAACCCGCGGCTCTAGAGCCGCATGCGGCTCTTTAGCGCCGCCCTAGTGGCTCTCTGGAGCTTTTTCAAAAATGTATGAAAAATGGAAAAAGATGATGGGAAAAAAAAACATTTTTTGTTTTAGTATGGTTACTGTAGGAGGACAAACATGACACAAACCTCCCTAATTGTTATAAAGCACACTGTTTATATTAAACAGGCTTCACTGATTCGAGTATTTGGCGAGCACCGTTTTGTCCTATTAATTTTGGCGGTCCGTGAACTCACCTTAGTTTGTTTCCATGTATAACTTTCTCCGACTTTCTAGGACGTGTTTTATGCCACTTCTTTTTCTGTCTCATTTTGTCCACCAAACCTTTAACGTTGTGCATGAATGCACAAAGGTGAGTTTTGTTGATGTTATTGACTTGTGTGGAGTGCTAATCAGACATATTTGGTCACTGCATGACTGCAAGCTAATCGATGCTAACATGCTATTTAGGCTAGCTATATGTACATATTGCATCATTATGCCTCATTTGTAGCTATATTTGAGCTCATTTAGCTTCCTTTAAGTCCTCTTAATTCAATTTATATCTCATGACACACTATCTGTATGTATTATGGCTTCTAATTTGTTGCGGCTCCAGACAGATTTGTTTTTGTATTTTTGGTCCAATATGGCTCTTTCAACATTTTGGGTTGCCGACCCCTGCCATAGACAAACCATATCAACATGTATCGCCATAGACAAACCATATCAACATGTATCGCCATAGACAAACCATATCAACATGTATCGCCATAGACAAACCATATCAACATGTATCGCCATAGACACGTCATCCAGATCAATTAAAAATACCTTTGATAAAACCTTCGGCCATATTTTATACATTGTAAGTGGGAAGAAAGGTGAAGTATGGTTAGCAAGGTTGGTTGCATGAACAAAGGCTCTCTTGTAAGACAGGAAGTGATCATGTGACACGCTAACAGCCATCTTGTAAGACAGGAAGTGATCATGTGACACGCTAACAGCCAATCAGGGGACAGTATCAACAATCAATCTGCTTGATTCTTTGCATGGAGTGAGAAGAGAAAGTCCAAATGAAGAAATGGTGGATCAAAGAGGAAAAGTCACTTTTGGGGATTTTTCCAAAGGAACTGTAGTCTGACCAATGTGATCTGTACATGATGCAAGGCAAGAGCGCCAACAACACACCACCTTAGCTCACCCTTTAGAGCACAGCTGTAACTTCCTGCCACTAAACCTGCAGAAAATACTTCTTCTCAGGTTTCTACATGTTTACATTGTGCACTATTTTCTTACACTTTATGAAGCATTTCTTACATATTGATGATTTGTAAGATCTTATTGTGAAGTCTTACACTTTATGAAGCATTTCTTACATATTGATGATTTGTAAGATCTTATTGTGAAGTCTTACACTTTATGAAGCATTTCTTACATACTGATGATTTGTAAGATCTTATTGTGAAGTCTTACACTTTATGAAGCATCCATCCATTTTCTACCGCTTATTCCCTTCGGGGTCGCGCTGGAGCCTATCTCAGCTACAATCGGGCGGAAGGCGGGGTACACCCTGGACAAGTGGCCACCTCATCACAGATAGACAACATTCACACACTAGTAGGGACCATTTAGTGTTGCCAATCAACGTATCCCCACATTAATGATATGTAAGATCTTATTGTGAAGTCTTCAATGTGATTGTTGACATTGTTGGAGTGTTGACATTTCCTTCCTGCCTTGATAGCTGAGGGAATATCATTTTAAGGAAGGTTAGATTTGAAATATTTTTTTTCATTTAATATACTTTCCTCCTAGACTTTATTTTCCATAAGTCATAAAAAATATCAGTAAATATCGATATAGGAGTGCACAAAAAAAATCTGTTCACATCCAAATCGCAATACTTACTCATCTCAGTTTTAAAAGGATTCATCATTTTAAAAAATTGATTGAAATGTTTTTTCATACATATTTTATTGCGTATTATACTCAATGGTTAACTGGACATCTTTATGTGCTGGACGCCTCAATCATTGGTATGTTTTCATCTACAAAAGCATTCTGGGTATCACTCCATCTTATCTGTCTTGTCTTTTAACAAAGAAACAAGGAAGTCACAATCTTGGTTCAATGAATGTTGTGCAATTTGTCGTCCCCAAAGTAAGAACTGAAGTGGGCAAGAAAGCATTTAGGTTTTCAGCAGCGAAGGCTTGGAATAACCTACAATGGAATATTCAACTTCAAAGCCTTGTTACGTTGAATGAGTTTAAAGCTTCTGTGAAAGGACTGCAGTCTACCTTGTCTGTATGCACATGTGTTATGTGAGCAAGTTTTAATGTCGTAAATGTGATGTTTTATGTATTTGTTTACTGTTTTTAATGTAACCTTGCTGCTGCCCTCTTGGCCAGGTCTCCCTTGGAAAAGAGATCTTTGATCTCAATGGGATTTTACCTGGTTAAATAAAGGCTAATAAAGGCTAATAAATAAATAGAAAACATTCTTAGCCCATCTCCATGCAAGCAACCAGAAGGAGTTTTCTAACCTGTAAGCGGCTTTTACAAAGTAACTATCATTTTCATAGCAAATAGTACATTGCGGGAATTGTGTTGAATGGAGAATGTATTTTGAGCGGAATGGTCACCCGAGGAATGGGAATGAATAGTTAGGTGCCCAAAGACACACACATTCTATAAACACAGCCATATTCAAAGATGATAAATACCTGCTGCTTTCTATCCTTCGCACCTTCCACCAGCTCCTGGACCACCTGCTGCAGTCGTGCTGCATCTCGCCCACACAGCACCAGTCGAGCCCCCGCGCTGTGGAAGACGCCAGCACATTCTACAAGCACAACATCACCAATTAGCCAAACTGGAGATCAACGAGAGACGCGTAGAAGAGGGTGATGAGCAGGAAGTTGACCTCTGCCCAGTCCGGAGCTGGCGCCCGTGATGACCACCACGGCGTCCTGGAGTGAAGCGCCCGCTCTGAGTCGGCGGAGTACACGATATAGAAGCAAGACCCCCACGCTTGCTAAGATCAGGGCTGGTAACGTGCCTCCTCCTGGGAGCCGCTCCATCTCTTTGTGAGCTTCAAGCCTGAGGCCTGCAGACATTCAATCAGGTTGTTGTGACATCATTGTATCTGGGGGGGCTGCTATGATAGACTGTGATATTCTACATCGGGGGTGTCAAACATACGGCTCCAGGGCCAGATCAGGCCTGCAAACAGCTTTTGTTTGTGGGCGGGTTTGCTAAGTATAAAAATGAACCTGACATTTTTGAATGAAAGAAACAGCTGTTCTAAATGTGTCCACTAGATGTCGCAATAGCAAGTCTTTGTATCTTTGTAGATGGTGCTACATATGTACAAAATAAACCACGTTAGTACATCAGTCCAATAACATTCTGTCATTTGATTTTGATATCATTGTTTTATCTTGACAGATTGAAAATGAACACCAATGAACATTATCACATCATTTATTCAGAAAATATAAATAACCACAAATAAAATATATATACTATAAATCGCATCAGGCAATTGTAAAAAATAAAATAAAAAAGAAGCCCAACAACATTATGATTTGTACAATTACAGAATGTGCTTGTTCTATTTTTAAACAAAGAAAACAATCTGAAGTTGTCTTTATTTTTAAGTTATCGTGCCGTGATTTTACCAGTCCGGCCCACTTGGGAGTAGATTTTTCTCCATGTGGCCACCCATCTAAAATGACTTTGACAGAGTGCAGTCATCCAGTTTGCTGAAAATAATAGTTGAATGACTCACATAGTGTTTCTAGACTTTCATTTATACTACCTTATATTGCATATTCCTCTATGCAGAACATTTCTACTACCTTATATTGCATATTCCTCTATGCAGAACATTTCTACTACCTTATATTGCATATTCCTCTATGCAGAACATTTCTACTACCTTAAATTGCATATTCCTCTATGCAGAACATTTCTACTACCTTATATTGCATATTCCTCTATGCAGAACATTTCTACTACCTTATATTGCATATTCCTCTATGCAGAACATTTCTACTACCTTATATTGCATATTCCTCTATGCAGAACATTTCTACTACCTTATATTGCATATTCCTCTATGCAGAACATTTCTACTACCTTATATTGCATATTCCTCTATGCAGAACATTTCTACTACCTTATATTGCATATTCCTCTATGCAGAACATTTCTACTACCTTATATTGCAGAACATTTCATAGTCGGATGTACACAAACAGTTCGCATTGTCCTAGCTAGCACCTATAACTTTAACGTTAGCCACCATGTATGAATATATAAGTAGGCTTTATGTGTACAAGGAGTCCAGATAGTAGGCTTTATACACACCTTTATGTGCACAAGGAGTCCAGATAGTAGGCTTTATACACACCTTTATGTGCACAAGGAGTCCAGATAGTAGGCTTTATACACACCTTTATGAGAGTTGTCTTGTTTCAGCTACTTTCTCCCAGCCAGACAACACAGAATGTACTTCCGGTGTTTTCGCCACAATGCCTCGTGGGTGTTGTAGTCTGGCGCTAGTAGCTCATATAGTGCGTATGTACAGAATGTGTTTGCATAAAAGTGTGTTTTTTATGAATTGAAGTTTTACAGATAGTTTCTTGTTTAGTCCTTTCTGACTTCCAGAGATGACCAGACGGAATTTACTTCCGGTTTGTTTCCCGCAAGGCCTGATGGGAATTGCCTGGCGCTTGCAGCTCATTCATACATCATTTACTTAATTGTTGTCTTTTATTACTTTGTTTTTGTCTTTTATCACTTTGGTTTTGTCTTTTATCACTTTGGTTTTGTCTTTTATCATAGGTATGAACATCATTTACTTTGTTTTTGTCTTTTATCGCTGTTTGTCTTACAGATAGTCTTGTTTTCCCCACACAACAGTCAGCAACAGTTTATCTTACAGATAGTCTTGTTTTCCCCACACAACAGTCAGCAACAGTTTATCTTACAGATAGTCTTGTTTCCCCACACAACAGTCAGCAACAGTTTATCTTACAGATAGTCTTGTTTTCCCCACACAACAGTCAGCAACAGTTTATCTTACAGATAGTCTTGTTTCCCCACACAACAGTCAGCAACAGTTTATCTTACAGATAGTCTTGTTTCCCCCACACAACAGTCAGCAACAGTTTATCTTACAGATAGTCTTGTTTCCCCACACAACAGTCAGCAACAGTTTATCTTACAGATAGTCTTGTTTCCCCACACAACAGTCAGCAACAGTTTATCTTACAGATAGTCTTGTTTCCCCACACAACAGTCAGCAACAGTTTATCTTACAGATAGTCTTGTTTCCCCACACAACAGTCAGCAACAGTTTATCTTACAGATAGTCTTGTTTCCCCACACAACAGTCAGCAACAGTTTATCTTACAGATAGTCTTGTTTCCCCACACAACAGTCAGCAACAGTTTATCTTACAGATAGTCTTGTTTCCCCACACAACAGTCAGCAACAGTTTGTCTTACAGATAGTCTTGTTTCCCCACACAACAGTCAGCAACAGTTTATCTTACAGATAGTCTTGTTTCCCCACACAACAGTCAGCAACAGTTTATCTTACAGATAGTCTTGTTTCCCCACACAACAGTCAGCAACAGTTTATCTTACAGATAGTCTTGTTTCCCCACACAACAGTTTATCTTACAGATAGTCTTGTTTCCCCACACAACAGTCAGCAACAGTTTATCTTACAGATAGTCTTGTTTCCCCACACAACAGTCAGCAACAGTTTATCTTACAGATAGTCTTGTTTTCCCCACACAACAGTCAGCAACAGTTTATCTTACAGATAGTCTTGTTTCCCCACACAACAGTCAGCAACAGTTTATCTTACAGATAGTCTTGTTTCCCCACACAACAGTCAGCAACAGTTTATCTTACAGATAGTCTTGTTTTCCCCACACAACAGTCAGCAACAGTTTATCTTACAGATAGTCTTGTTTCCCCACACAACAGTCAGCAACAGTTTATCTTACAGATAGTCTTGTTTCCCCACACAACAGTCAGCAACAGTTTATCTTACAGATAGTCTTGTTTTCCCCACACAACAGTCAGCAACAGCTACAGTCTGACGAGACCGGAGTTTACTTCCGGTTGGTTTCCCGCAAGGCCTCATGGGGATTGTAGTTTAATATGCCTGGCGCGAGCAACTCCTACCATGTGCAGTATTTATTTGGTGTAAATGTATGTTTTTTGTATTTGTTTGACCGAAAGACTAGATATAAAAATATGTCAATTACTGCGCAATTTAAAGATGTCAAATAGCCAGAAAGTCATCTATGTTCCTGGTTTTGGACTCCCTTTATTATGAATTGGCCACCAAAAGTACAACTGAAAGTCTGTAATATTTGAACGTGAAGGTGATATTCAGCATATAAACACACATTTTCCCAAGGGTTAATGGGGCTCCAGGGGAGTCTAATGCTATCTGTTGACATTTTTGGTAACTTCCTGTCTAGCTTTTGATGAATCAGCCATCCTAAAGTCACTTGAATTCAAATGAGAATGGACACTATCATTTCCAAGTAAAACAACTTGAGTGGAATGTGTTGTGTCAAAGGTGGATCTAGACTGCGGTGGAGCAGTTTGCTTTGACATTTGTGCTAATGCAAACTGTCCCAAGTTTCACTTTTCTGAATTCTGTGCTGGAAACAATCGTCCTATTCTTCTTGTATGCAACATTTGAAGTCAGTAGGTCACATCTATTACATAAAGACAGCACACACCAGAAGTAGAGATCCACCGATGGGGGATTTTTTTTAGGGCCCATTGCGATTATTTGCAGTAAAAGTTATTTAAACATGAATATTACGTCAGTAAACATCTGGACAAGATGATTATTTTTAGGAAAGATGGGACCGTGTTTAATGTATCATCAAAAAACAAACACCTTTATTACGTGTCTAAGAAGAGCATCAACATTTGATTTCTAAATATGGAAAATCTCCTGGGAAAACTGGTTAAAAAAAAAGACATTTGTCTACATCACAATAACGCATCTAGTCCATTTTATAACACTTTATGGATTCAACACATTGTAAGGTTCCTGAATGTTGTCAACATTGAAATAAAAACAATTGTGGCCTCCTTCATGTAGATTATAGTTGAGACATTTTTCAAGATGGCTGACATTTCTTCCTTGATGTTACAGAAAGTATGAGAATGTGTGAGCTGCTGCCTGCTGTTGACATATCTCATATTTGTCAAGATATTTACACAAAGTTGGCATTTTTGTCAGAGATATCTTATCTGTCGTCTTCACGTTATTTGACTGAATGACTCGTGGCGCTCCTTTGAAGAGGCCACACTCCGAGTGGAGCCGAGGATTGTAGAGCGACTCGATCGCTGCAGGGGCCAAAACAAACAAAAAGGGGACTGAGAAGACGCCCGGAAAGAAGGACAAAAACGGGATTCCCCGGCAAAAGATAAGCAGGAGACGTCCTGTAGGCGAGCAGCATTAGAAGGAGAGAATGGGGGCAGTGAACGCAGCGGAGCAGACTGGAGAAGAATTCTCACAAGAACTCAAATGGCAGATATCAAAACATGTTTAGGGAGAATTATTGACTTTTATTCTTGAATGAATTAAAAAAACAACTATTTGGCTCCAGCAAGAAGAGAACATTGCTAAAGCAGTGTTTTTTTGTACTATTTCTTTGAAATAATGTGTCTCTAATTGAATGGGTGGGTGTGTAGCGAGACCCTCATATGACCTGGGACTGGACTTGGAGAGAAAAAGACAGGAAGAGGGGAGTTTGATATCTGCTAAAGTTTAATGTGAGTTACTAGACGTGTGTCGGAGGCAAGGGATCATGTGTGCTGTGGTTCAGGAAACATTGAACAAAACAATTCCTTCTAGTTTGATCAAAGTAGGCGCGCCCACCCTGATGGGGACCTTTCCTGGAAAGGTTTTTCAAAGGTCTTCATACGGCGTAGAGTTCGTAGATCTTCTTGGCGCAGTACGCCAGCGCGGCCAGCGCTATCGTGTTGTGAAGTCTCTTTCTGTGGACGTCGTCCCTGCGGACCAAGACCACGGGCGTGGACGAGGTCAGCGTGTGAAGGGGCAGCCGCGAGAGTTTTTGGCTGTCGTATTCCACCTGGTACTTGCAGCAGGGGTCAAACTGCCAGGAGATGCCGTACAGGGCGGAGCAGGCCACGCTCAGGGCGCCGGCGGACAGCGCCACGTAGCACGAGTACTCCGGGGGCAGCGAGAGCGGCGTCAGGAGGCAAGCGGCGCCCGACAACACGGCCGTCTTGTGCAGGCAGTTGCCCACCGTGACCCAGCGGGCCGTCTCGTCTCCGATGCGCGTGGGCTCGATGACGATGTACTTGTACTGGGCCTCCAGCGCCTGCTCCAGCTCGTACTCAAACTGCTCCTGCGCGTTCTCCCCGTTGTAGATCTCGTGGACAATGTAGCAGTCTGTCGCCGCCATGGCTCCCCTGCAGAGCAGAGACATTTTCAGGCTACTAAAAACTCAACTCATTGCTTCCAGATAAAACAACAATTCTCAGATTAGGTGCAGAGGGCCCTTAAAAATGATCTGGCAGCACTTTGGACACCTAAATGTAGAACGTTGCTGTTACCACACTCTTCAGTAAGGGTGTGCAAAACATGTTTTCAAATCAGAATCACGATTCTTGATCATCCCCATTATAATATCCAACCATCCATTTTCTACCGCTTGTCCCTTTCGGGATAGCGGGGGGTGCTGGAGCCTATCTCAGCTCCATTCGGGCGGAAGGCGGGGTACACCCTGGACAAGTCACCACCTCGTCACAGATATCCAATCATATTTTTCAAAAATACATGAACTCTTTTTATAAAATAAGAATTTAAATATGTTATTATAATGATTTGTTCTTACCTGCTTTGAAAAATGAGTATTATAAATAACATGTCTAGAATGAGGAATGGCATTGAATGGTTGGGTGGCCAAAGATTCACAAAACTATTTGTTAGGGTCTTTTACTTCTTTACTTGTCAGACATTTAGTATATTTTTCTTTTGGAAAATGGTAAACCAATTACTGTAAATGCCCAACTGTAAGTCACTCACGATTTGAACCCTGCGGATTATAAAACGGTGCAGCTAATTGAAGGATTTGTCTTTGCTGATGGCAACCATGCAAATAGTTATTAAAAAAACATACATGCAAAATGGCTGAAATGGTGTTATTGTTTGTCATCTAGTTTGCTGACTGTAGATGCAGCTGGGTGAATGTACAGCTTTAAAGCTTTCAACCGGAAGTAGAAGTGCTGTTCTGTCTTCTTCATTGATCACTTTAAGCAACATTTGAAAGTTTTACAATATAACTAAAACAATTCTTACTTACTAAACCGTCCCACGTGTGATGTCTGTAGGAGTGTTTTCGTAATGTAATGAAGCTACTAGCCTCATTAGCATTAGTGACTATACTAACACTTTTACGAGTGACATTACTACTAGTAGTAATGTAGTAACACACATAACAAACATAGGACACCAAACATGTCCTATGTTTGGCCACATGACACCGTGTGGCCAAACATAGGACACCATGTGGCCAAACATAGGACACCGTGTGGCCAAACATAGGACACCATGTGGCCAAACATAGGACACCGTGTGGCCAAACATAGGACACCGTGTGGCCAAACATAGGACACCATGTGGCCAAACAGTAAATAGTAATGTTACTACTAGTAGGACACCATGTGGCCAAACATACGACACCCTGTGGCCAAACCTAGGACACCATGTGGCCAAACATAGGACACCATATGGCCAAACAGTAAATAGTAATGTTACTACTAGTAGGACACCATGTGGCCAAACATAGGACACCGTGTGGCCAAACATAGGACACCGTGTGGCCAAACATAGGACACCATGTGGCCAAACATAGGACACCGTGTGGCCAAACATAGGACACCGTGTGGCCAAACATAGGACACCATGTGGCCAAACAAAGGACACCGTGTGGCCAAACATAGGACACCATATGGCCAAACAGTAAATAGTAATGTTACTACTAGTAGGACACCATGTGGCCAAACATAGGACACCGTGTGGCCAAACATAGGACACCGTGTGGCCAAACATAGGACACTGTGTGGCCAAACATAGGACACCGTGTGGCCAAACATAGGACACCATGTGGCCAAACATAGGACACTGTGTGGCCAAACATAGGACACCGTGTGGCCAAACATAGGACACCATGTGGCCAAACAAAGGACACCGTGTGGCCAAACATAGGACACCATATGGCCAAACAGTAAATAGTAATGTTACTACTAGTAGGACACCATGTGGCCAAACATAGGACACCGTGTGGCCAAACATAGGACACCGTGTGGCCAAACATAGGACACCGTGTGGCCAAACATAGGACACCGTGTGGCCAAACATAGGACACCATGTGGCCAAACATAGGACACCATGTGGCCAAACAGTAAATAGTAATATTTAGGGCTGCAACAACTAATCGATTAAATCGATTATAAAAATAGTTGCCGATTAATTTAGTCATCGATTTGTTGGATCTATGCAATGTGCATGCGCAGAGGCTACTTTTTTTTTTCAATAAACCTTTATTTATAAACTGCAACATTTACAAACAGCTGAGAAACAATCATCTAAATAAGTATGGTGCCAGTATGCTGGTTTTTTTCAATAAAATACTGGAAAGGATAGAAATGTAGTTTGTCGGGGACGGCGTGGCAAAGTTGGTAGAGTGGCCGTGCCAGCAATCTGAGGGTTACTGGTTCAATCCCCACCTTCTACCATCCTAGTCACGTCCGTTGTGTCCTTGTGTCACCCTTGCTCCTGATGGGTGCTGGTTAGCGCCTTGCATGGCAGCTCCCGCCATCAGTGTGTGAATGTGTGTGTGAATGGGTGAATGTGGAAATAGTGTCAAAGCGCTTTGAGTTCCTTAAAAAAGGTAGAAAAGCGCTATACAAGTATAACCCATTTACCATTTTTGTCTCTTTTATCCGATTATTAATCGAAGTAATAATCGACAGATTAATCGATTATCAAATGAGTTATTAGTTGCAGCCCTAATTTAGTCATCGTTGGATCTATGCTATGCTACGCGCTGAAGGCTACATTTGTATTTTTTTGTTTTTTTAATTTAATAAACCTTTATTTATAAACTGCAACATTTACAAGCAGCTGAGAAACAATCATCTAAATAAGTACAATGCTATGTCTCATGAGGTGGCAGTAAGCCAGCCAATGATGTGTCATGTGCAGCTCACGTGACGCCTCCTTTGCCTGGAAACATTGGAAAAATGGCGTCAGAAAACAGTACAGAGGTACATCTTGAGGTCATTGCTTCAATGGAAAAAAGTGTACAACCCAAGTGGTCAAAAGTGTGGGAACACTTGACTTTAAAGACTTCAAAGAAGAGCGTTTCCTGCAAAATGGCACGGAAGTACAACATTGCACCTGAAGACGAAACATGTTGAAGGGAAGAACTCACGCTACGTAACTTTTTAAGTCCATAGTCCGGGTACATTGACCCGTTGTGTCCGTCTTTGTGCCTTTTTAATATTTTGTAGGGCTGCAACTAACAACTAATTTGATAATCGATGAATCATTATTCATGCGTTCGTTACATCTCGTCTCGATTACTGTAACGTATTATTTTGGGGCCTCCCTATGTCTAGCATTAAAAGATTACAGTTGGTACAAAATGCGGCTGCTAGACTTTTGACAAGAACAAGAAAGTTTGATCATATTAGTAGAAGCATTTAAGTCCCATCTTAAAACTCATTTGTATACTCTAGCCTTTAAATAGACCCCCTTTTTAGACCAGTTGATCTGCCGTTTTCTTTTCTCCTCTGCCCCCTCGCTGGGTTATTCCGGTTCCGGTGACCATGGATGAGGTGCTGGCTGTCCAGAGCTGAGACTCGGGGTGGACCACTCGCCTGTGCATCGGTTGGGGACGTCTCTGCGCTACTGACCTGTCTCCGCTCGGGATGGTCTCCTGCTGGCCCCACTATGGACTGTTATGTTGGATCCACTAGGGACTGTACTTAGAGGGGGGGTTACCCACATATGCGATCCTCCCCAAGGTTTCTCATTGTCATTCACATCGACGTCCCTTGTGTGGGCTCTGTGCCGAGGATGTCGTTGTGGCTTGTGCAGCCCTTTGAGACTTTTGTGATTTAGGGCTATATAAATAAACATTGATTGATTGAATCTGTCGATTAATTACTTCGATTAATCGATTAATAATCTTATAAAAGAGACAAACTACATTTCTACCCTTTCCAGTATTTTATTGAAAAAACCCAGCATACTGTTACCATACTTATTTAGATTATTGTTTCTCAGCTGTTTGTAAATGTTGCAGTTTATAAAAAATAAATAAATAAAAAGTAGCCTCTGCGCATGCGCATAGCATAGATCCTACGAATCGATGACTAAATGAATCGCCAACTATTTTTTATAATCGATTAGTTGTTGCAGCCCTAATATTTTGTTAACGCAGAGATTTTTTTAAGGAAGCGAAGCAGCAACTGTTGTGTAGTAACTTTCAGAGTGTTAGGAACTTCTTGGAGAGTGCGACGACTTCATTTTTTGTGTTCTTTTGAGTGGCAACAGGCATTCATGAGTTCATCTTTTTTGTGAGTAACTTTAACGTTATCCCTTTGTTGCAACACGGGGCTGATAATGTGTCTCCGGCACATTTGACTCCGTTTTGAGAGAGAAAACGCACGGTTACCAATTTGGAAATAAACGTAACGGACAGAACTATCTCAGGTTGGTTTCATAATGGATCAAAGTAGCCGGGCCCGATAAAGCTATATAAATATATTTAGATTTGAGTGACGCTTTAGTATAACTAAACGTTATGAAGGTGCTGGAATATTTCATGCTATTATTCACAGGCAGCCTAAAATGAATCCTTTATTATTCACAACAGAAACGTGTACAATATCTGATCCAGTTCTGATCTGATGAGTTACATTTCTGTGTTATTATTGCTGTATGCTGCATCCCCAATGTCCATTTATTTCTTTTAGATTTTTTTTTTTTTTTTTTGTGGTGACGTATTTGCCTTTTACGTCAGAAATTATTAATTAAATCAACTATGTATGTATTAAGTGATATGTAAATGATGCTACTATATATGTTCATTATATGGTTTCTCTCATTTCAGAAAGAAACAAGCCAGCATTAGCGACTTGGTACAAAGGAAGGTGTGCACACCACAGCAAGCGGCTGCATTGACTGATGCTATCCTGAATATGTTGCTAACTGACATGAGGCCACTATCAATGGTGGAGGATGAAGGTTTTAGACAAATGATTGACGTCCTCAACCCTGGTTACACTCTTCCCTCGAGGACCCATTTGACCAAAGTGATGGAGAGGAAGTAGGAGCAGACATTCCAAGCAGTGTAGACTGACACAGCAAAGTTGCTCTCCCTACTGACGTGTGGACAAGTGCAGCCACCTTGGCAATACATGCCATTCCATTGCAGCCGAATGGAACATGAAGTCAATCTGCCTTACGACCATAGATAGATAGATAGATAGATAGATAGATAGATAGTACTTTATTGATGCCACTAGAGGAAAGACATTCAGCAGAATGGTTGGAATAGGCAGTAGCCAGCTTTGAAATTCCCCCAAGCTAAATTATTGCTATTGTGCATGACAATGGTGCACTTTATAAAAAAAAACATTTTTGTAACATTTTCCTTGTTTTATTTGGCAAGTTGAAAGAACATGGTGCCAGTATGCTGTTTTCCCCCCCAATAAAATACTGGAAAGGATAGAAATGAAGTTTGTCCCTTTTATCCGATTATTAATGGATTAATTGAAGTATTAATCGCCAGATTAATCGATTATCAAATTAGTTGTTAGTTGCAGCCCTAGTAATGTTACTATTAGAAGGACACCATGTGGCCAAACAGTAAATAGCAATGCTACTACTAGTAGGACACCACGTGGCCAAACATAGGACACCACGTGGTCAAACATAGGACACCACGTGGCCAAACATAGGACACCACGTGGCCAAACATAGGACACCACGTGGCCAAACATAGGACACCACGTGGCCAAACATAGGACACCACGTGGTCAAACATAGGACACCACGTGGCCAAACATAGGACACCACGAGGTCAAACATAGGACACCACGTGGCCAAACATAGGACACCACGTGGCCAAACATAGGACACCACGAGGTCAAACATAGGACACCACGTGGCCAAACATAGGACACCACGAGGTCAAACATAGGACACCACGTGGCCAAACATAGGACACCACGTGGCCAAACATAGGACACCACGAGGTCAAACATAGGACACCACGTGGCCAAACATAGGACACCACGAGGTCAAACATAGGACACCACGTGGCCAAACATAGGACACCACGTGGCCAAACATAGGACACCACGAGGTCAAACATAGGACACCACGTGGCCAAACATAGGACACCACGAGGTCAAACATAGGACACCACGTGGCCAAACATAGGACACCACGTGGCCAAACATAGGACACCACGAGGTCAAACATAGGACACCACGTGGCCAAACATAGGACACCACGAGGTCAAACATAGGACACCACGTGGCCAAACATAGGACACCACGAGGTCAAACATAGGACACCACGTGGCCAAACATAGGACACCACGAGGTCAAACATAGGACACCACGAGGTCAAACATAGGACACCACGTGGCCAAACATAGGACACCACGAGGTCAAACATAGGACACCACGTGGCCAAACATAGGACACCACGAGGTCAAACATAGGACACCACGTGGGCAAACATAGGACACCACGTGGCCAAACATAGGACACCACGTGGCCAAACATAGGACACCACGAGGTCAAACATAGGACACCACGTGGCCAAACATAGGACACCACGTGGCCAAACATAGGACACCACGAGGCCAAACATAGGACACCACGTGGCCAAACATAGGACACCACGTGGCCAAACATAGGACACCACGAGGTCAAACATAGGACACCACGAGGTCAAACATAGGACACCACGTGGCCAAACATAGGACACCACGTGGTCAAACATAGGACATCACGTGGTCAAACATAGGACACATGTGGCCTAACATAGGACACATGTGGCCAAACATAGGACACCATGTGGCCAAACATAGGACACCATGTGGCCAAACATAGGACACCACGTGGTCAAACATAGGACACCACGTGGCCAAACATAGGACACCATGTGGCCAAACATAGGACACATGTGGCCAAACATAGGACACCATGTGGCCAAACATAGGACACATGTGGCCAAACATAGGACACCATGTGGCCAAACATAGGACACATGTGGCCAAACATAGGACACCATGTGGCCAAACATAGGACACATGTGGCCAAACATAGGACACATGTGGCCAAACATAGGACACCACGTGGCCAAACGAGGCTAACTGGCTTGCATGGAAGAAACTTGTGCGAGTTGAATCCTTTTAGTGGAAGAACGCAGCCTATTTGAGACAAAACTCCCAAGCGAAGCAAATAAAGTACAGAACGATTGAATTGATGAACGTGGACTTAAACAAGTGTAAAAACTTATTGGGGTGTTACCATTTAGTTGTCAATTGTAGGGAATATGTACTGTACTGTGCAATCTACTAATACAAGTTTTAATCAATCAACGTCGGTAAATCTTTCATTGTTAGGTTGGTGAGGTGAAATAAAGTTTTCATTGTTAGGTTGCTGAGGTGAAATAAAGTTTTAATTGTTAGGTTGCTGAGGTGAAATAAGCAAAAGTCGCAGACATGTTAGCAAGTTAGCATGCTAACTTCCGTGCTAACACCAGCTAGCCAGACAGGTTAGCATGCTAAGGTTAGCCCAGCATTAGATGCCAATGTGAGTGTTGCAGGTCCTAGGTGACTAAGGTGACTAAGGTGAGGTGTAAACATGTTCCGTGTGCGGTGTGCGGCGGCAGAGAGCAACATTTCAAGCAGTAACTGACCTCTCCCTGCTTACTGGGACACCGCGCCTCCTTCCCAGCGACGCCATGTTGGAGATACAACCGCGATGGCAACTGACGCACGGCAGGACACGGCTTTCTGGGTAATGTAGTTTCTCTCCGGAGGCTCGCACGGCGCAACGTGGCTTGGACGTGAATGTAAACTACACTTCCCACAATGCACCACCGTGGTACGTGTTCCGCATTGACGCTCGGAGAGGTCAAATGAAATACTGTGACGCATTCAATGTCCCCTATGTGTGCGGGAAAATGACTATTAAGCCGCCAGTTAATGATTCCCCACCAAAAGAATGAATACACATTTTAAATGGCCTTTGTTAATGACTGAGCAACATGCACCATCCTCCTATTATCTCTTTGACAGAAATATATGTATTAAATAGTGCAGGATTGTTACCAATGCTTCTGTGTGACGTCCTCTCTGCCACCTGACGCTATTCACCTTTAGCACGTGACCACAGATATGCTGCATTATAATATTGAACATGTCAACCTCTCCATCACTTCCTCTTTGAACATTCATCACGATCAATGTATTCAACAACACAACTCACTGAAGGCTTTTACTTGGGAATAAAATAACACATTCAACTCAAATGCAACTAAAAAAAAGGTATTTACAGTTTACATATTGACAGAGTGATTTTTTGCCCCCAATTCATATTTACTTGAAATAGGAGCAGTTTACAACATAATTAAACAAATAAAAATTGTATTTGTAAAATGTATGAATTAATTTTCTTACTATATCATTTTTTAATTCATACTTACTTTAAATTAGAGCGGTATATAACATAATTAAAAGAAATAAAAACGTGTATTTGTAAAATGTATGAATATATATATATATATATATATATATATATATATATATATATATATATATATATATATATATATATATATATATATATATATATATATATATATTTGGACCATAAAATAGAAACACATTTTACAACCACAACTAATACAAATAAAAGAGTGAAAAGTAATTAGCTTTTATAATATATAATTTTATATATATTTTTTAAATGTATATATCATTTATTCTATTTATATTCACTTTAAATAGGAGCAATTTACAACAATATAAGTAAAACAAAAAAAAAATTTTTTTGTAAAATGTATGAAATATTATTTTTCTACTATAAAATAAAAACACATTTTACAACAACAACAAATAAAAAGTGAAAAGTAGTTATAATATATAATTTTAATATTTTTTTCAATTTATATTTACTTTAAATAGGAGCAGTTTGCAACAATGTAAGTAAAACAAATAAAACAATTTGTACAATTTTCATTTTTATAAAACAGAAAAAACCCACCACAATTAACACAAATAAAAAAGTTATTCACTATTTTTTAAAGACAAAAATAAATATATATATATATATATATATATATATATATATATATATATATATATATATATATATATATATATATATATATATATATATATATATATATATATATATATATATAAATATAACCTTGGTACAAAAACGTAACATTTTACTCCCTTAAATTTAATTATGATTTTATTTTTGCCGTCTTGTCATTTTCTGTAAAGTACTTTGAATTGCCTTGTGTGCTCTATAAATAAACCTGCCTTTTGGCCCCAGTCCTATACCTGCTGTTTGTATAGACTACGATATTAATAATGATGAACAGACTATTTATACATAAATGCAATAATAAGCACATATCAATATGGTTGCTTTGGAATGATTTTTCCATCAAGTTAAAAGCCACCTTTCAGAATAATGTCTGAAAATATAAAGAATTTTGTTCGGGGCCACTTTAAGACTATGCCTCTCAATTCTGTTCTGGAGGACAAAACACGACTCAAACTAGTATCCTTTGTCCATACAATTGTTATAAGTACACCTCTGCATACTAACATGAAAGAAAACAAACAAAAACGAAATATGGATCAA
The DNA here is from genome assembly GCF_033978785.1 of Entelurus aequoreus. NCBI lineage: Eukaryota > Metazoa > Chordata > Actinopteri > Syngnathiformes > Syngnathidae > Entelurus > Entelurus aequoreus. The sequence goes on from NC_084752.1 coordinate 88,571, forward strand.
TTTACATTAAACAAAACAAAATATTTATAATCAATATACTTGAAATTTAAAAAAAAATCCTTGATTAAACTATACACTTTTTTGACTGACTTGAACCATTTGGTACTGATTAAAAAAAACTAAAAACTTTACTAAATATTAATAATTGAAATGAACCAGCTCCATTAACTGAGTGGCACAATATATAAACACTATATAAACTTACAACAAACAGAAAAAGATTCAAAATGCAGCATTTTGCCTGAAATTTAAAGAAAAATTATTATTTTTTTAAATAAAAATATTGTTTGACCGACTTGATTATCTCAACAGGTAGTAAAATAAACAATTTGTCATCCTTTGCCACATTGTGCTTTAAAGTTTGCAGCCTCATTCCTTTTTTGAACATAGTGTAAAGAAATGTGGCCTATTTGAAGCATAAATATGTGTAAATGAAGTCCAAATCTATCAATACTGCACTGGAGAAGACCTAACCTGTGATTGGCTGAGCCTCAGCAACATTACTGTATTGGCTCATGTTGAGATGACTATCCATCCATTTAATACCGCTTTTCCCTTTAGGGGTCGCGGGGGGTGCTGGAGCCTATACAAATCATGTTCAAAAGAGTATTCACAACAAAGTGCAGCCATTTTGTTTTTGTTGAAAGAAAACCAACAGTAAAAATGTATGAAAAGAGAGCAAAAAAATCAGAATGTAATTTTAAAACTAATAATTAATAATGATATACTTAGTCACCTATAAAACAGTTTGGTATTCAAATATATACAAATCTGTTTTTAGCATTTTTTTTTTAAAATAAAAAAGTATCAAAATGCCCCCCTCCTTGACTGGTCAGTATGTGGTCCTTGGTGGAACAAGTTTAGACACCCCTGATCTCAAATATTAGAAGCTCTCCAAATAAAAGCACAAACAAAGTTGAGTTGGTTACCTAAACATTTCTAATTAATTTGAAAAATGACAACAACAATAATCAATGTGTAACTGAACACAAATATTTTTGACACACTATTAATAACTGTCTTATTAATATTTGTATTCTTACATGGGGAAAGGAAAAGGAAAAATTTACAAAAAAAAGAGCAAACAATTGGAATGTAACATTAAAGAAAACTAACAAAAAATAAGTATGGCTCAACTTACATTAAACAAAATAAAAAAGCTGAAATGTTCTAATAATCAATAATATAGTCACAAAGTCGTGTCTTTAAATATATACATTTTTACCATTTTGTTTTTAAATGAAAAAATATATATCAAAATGGCGCTTGCACAACTTGAATGTTTATTATGCAGCCAACGGTGGAAAATGTGTTTTTTATGCTGTGGCTATGAAAATATTAAATTCTTAACACTTGTGATTATGGTCATTTAAAAGGATTCCGTGATATATTAAAGATGGAAATGAGCACGGTGCTGAATGCGGTTTTTAATGTCACCTTTAAATAAACAACTAGTGCCTCATTTTCTATACTTTTTCATTCAGAAACCACAAAGTGTGCCCCCCGGCACCTTCAGGAAATACCATCAAAAGGTCTTTTTCAAAAAGTGGAATAATAGAGCATACAGGTGAAATGTAACAAAAAAAGTAGCAATTTGGACTTTAATAATACAAAGTTGTCAATTTTTTTCTTTTAAGCTGTCATTGCTCCAAAAATATGTTATGGACCTCTTCAAGGCTCCAATTTCTTCACATCAAATATTACATTTTAGGAAAATATTGCATATTTTGTGTGTTTGCCATAAAAAACAAAATGTTATTGACAAAAAGGTGGAAAAAACAATCAAAAAGTACTGAAGTTGGTTAAGACTTAGGCGTTAAAAGTGAAAACATATATTTTGTTTTTAACACTTTTAGAAGTGGGGCCCTTTTGGATCCCCCCAAATTTGAGTGTTTTTTTCAACTTATGAATTATTGACTTATTTACTTCACATCAAATATTCCACTTAGAAATATTTTTTGGGGGAGATATTGCACATTTTGGGTGTTTGCTATAAAAAAGTAAATGCTATTGACAAAAAGGTGGCCAAAAACATGAAAAAACAATCAAAAAGTACAATGGTCTGAAGACTTAGGCATTAAAAGTGAAAACATATATTTTGTTTTTAACACTTAATCCCAAGTGTTAGTGTTTTTTTACTAATGAATTATTGACTTATTTACTTCACATCAAATATTCCACTTTGAAACTTTTTGGGGGGTAAAATATTGCATATTTTGTTTTTCCATGTCAAAAAAGGGTTTTAACATAAAAAACAACAACTTCATATCGACAGATAGATTTGAGCGGTCAAATACATTTATTTTATTTTATATATGACCTATTTTTCTAAAAACATTTTTATGACTAAAACTTTTCCGGGTCCTCTGGACCAAACTTGAGGGGCGCCCTGAAGACAAAACAATTAGAAATATATTGTATTGGTTTTGAAAATGGAAGAAGTTTGGACTAGAAAGCAAGTCAATACTTGAGTGAAAGTCACCTTGATGACTTTATTCAGACAATAGAGCCTATTGAGCTCTTAAAGGAACACACACATACTGCACCTACTGGCTCTCATAGTTCTCAGACGCCTGCTGGTGTTTTCCCTGAGGTTTCTCCGTCACGACTTAAGATTGTCAACAGCAAAAAGGCTCCCGTGAAGCCAAAGCACAGTTTTGACAAGAAAACAAAAGGTACGCAGGCTCCATCTAGTGGTACAGCAAAGAATGACTGAAGTGAATGTTCAAACACAGTGTTACTGTTCACACTGTGTGTAATGTTACAGTGGCCAAATATACTTGCTTTTAATGACTACTTAGGCCTACTGTGTTTTAATGTGGCGGTCCTTGAACACAACTAGTCTTTGGGTCGGTTCGAGTTGAGACGCTGTATTTGAGCGGACAGGAAGCGGATGTGGGGGCGGGGACTTGAATCTCTATTGTCCTTTTTGGCAGGAGGTGACTGTCCAACTACCCCTGGAAGGACATGGGTTTATCTAGTCTTTCAAGTCGTGAGGTTTGACAATTTATGGCTAAATTGTTTGAACTTGTCCTGCATCACATGGACTGACGGTATTTGGAATCAACACAACGGAGAGAAACATGCCAAGGAAATACCACTCCCATTCCTTTGAGGACATGGTATTTACATGGGGAAGCGTTCCATGGAATGAACACGGTCCAGGTGGTTGGCGTCCTGCTTCAGCCCTCTTGTGGTGGACGGACGTGAACACTTTCCCCAGCGTTCAAGTTTCTTCTAACAATGCCCGGCAGCTCCTTCTCTGCCTGGTCCTTGGGTCATTGGTAAATGTGCTCAAAGTACTGCGGTTGGGGGTTCTCTTTGACATACTTCTGAATGTACCAACAGGTCAGGTGGGCCTTCAGATCTTCTTCCACCACAAAGTCCATGGCCGCCTGTAGTTCACAAGAGCATAAAATGTAAGGTTAATAGCTATGCTGCATCACCGCTAAACCCATTTCATCCATGAATTCCAGTTTTATGTTGCAGACGATTTTAAAGATAAGTAACTTTTTGCCCTCCCCCTTACTTCAGGGAAAACATGGCTACGCACACCAGACCGAGACGTTTGTTCCAAAGAAAAGAAAAGTGTCGTCGGTGGTTTAGATTTGTGGCAACAGGCCGCAACCAGTGACTGCACGCTGCAAAGTTTTTTTGAAAAAGGGGCCTTATTATGGGTTTTTTCCATTTCAAACATCTCAGGGCATTCCATCGATCGCACATTGACTGTTTGGTTTGTCTAAGAAGACAAGTCTGTCTAGTCAGACTGGATCTGACCAATCCAAGTCTATGAGCACCAACTGATGAGAGGCGAAAGGTCTTCTAAGACAAACCAAACAGTCCAGTTGCGATGAGAACATTCCCAGATCCATTTAAAAGACTTCACTGGGGTCTACATGACATGGAACCATGGTTCTTTGCTGAAAATTCTGCATAGATCTTCAACTATTTGTGAGCCATATTTGTGTTCCTTTTCAAAACAAGCAGAGTTGTTAGATACAAATCAACCTCTCCTCACCACGCCGAGTCAGCATTCTCCTCGACCAGCAGAAATGTTTTCTATTTCTTCTTCTTTTGTGGTGCACTATGGACAACGATGACAAGCACCAGCCATCTCTCACCACCACATCCCAGGTGATGTAGCCAGATCTACGGCTAGTTTTTGGTGGAGAAACTTTATTTTGCTGAAAAAGTCACTGCGGTGGAAAAGGGCCTAATGTTTACTATGTGAGTTTTGAAGTAATCATGGACCCGGGCGACAAAAACATGCAATTAAGTGATCAAGTTTGAAATGTCTTTATAAAACTCTGGGCTTTAGTTCTTCAGACCACAACCAGAATCCACTTCATTGTCTAACACATTTGACTTAGTAGACTGTTCTCTCTCACTTCAATGTAAACAATACATGTTCATTCAAATGATAAACAAGTGCTTCAATAAGCAACATGTGCAAAGTTACTAAGGAAGATGAAGCTAGAACATTCCCAGGGACAGATGAGTTCCAGTTTGGCGTCCATGCCAGTGATAGCCTGGGGGAAGAAAGTGTTCTTAGGACGGCTTGTTTTGGTGTACACACCCTTTCCAAAAAATGACAATACCATGGAAAAGTGTATTCATTTCCATAATCCCAATTAAAACGTTGAATTTTCATAGATTATTTATTCAGGGACCACGATTTAAACCATTTCAAGTACTTAGTTGTTCATTTGTACATCTTTTGCGCTTCTGGCTCATAAAACCCACGAAAACAGGTTTTCAAAAAATTAGAATACTGTGAAGAACTAACAATTTCGGGGATTAATAAAATACTTCTGGTTCTGATTACTTCTGAGATTTTGCAGATAAAGACATTCGGATGACATCAAATCAATCAAAATATAGCCTGAATGTGTTGTTTTTTAAAGCTGTGACTACCGCCTCATTCCATTCTTTCTGGATCTCTGCCAGATTGATGAATTTTCTGTTTGATCATCCATGGTCAGCTCTTCTGCTGGTGCATCTTCTCCTGACACATTTTGCCCTTCCACTAGATTTCCATTGATATGTTGGACACAGCACTCTGTGAAGCTCCTTAGATAGGAACTTACCTCCTATGGAGGGTCTCAATGATGGTCTTCCACTAGACTTTCATTGATATGTTGGACACAGCACTCTGTGAAGCTCCTTAGATAGGAACTTACCTCCTATGGAGGGTCTCAATGATGGTCTTCCACTAGACTTCCATTGATATGTTGGACACAGCACTCTGTGAAGCTCCTTAGCTAGGAACTTACCTCCTATGGAGGGTCTCAATGATGGTCTTCCACTAGACTTCCATTGATATGTTGGACACAGCACTCTGTGAAGCTCCTTAGATAGGAACTTACCTCCTATGGAGGGTCTCAATGATGGTCTTCCACTAGATTTCCATTGATATGTTGGACACAGCACTCTGTGAAGCTCCTTAGATAGGAACTTACCTCCTATGGAGGGTCTCAATGATGGTCTTCCACTAGATTTCCATTGATATGTTGGACACAGCACTCTGTGAAGCTCCTTAGATAGGAACTTACCTCCTATGGAGGGTCTCAATGATGGTCTTCCACTAGACTTTCATTGATATGTTGGGCACAGCACTCTGTGAAGCTCCTTAGCTAGGAACTTACCTCCTATGGAGGGTCTCAATGATGGTCTTCCACTAGACTTCCATTGATATGTTGGACACAGCACTCTGTGAAGCTCCTTAGCTAGGAACTTACCTCCTATGGAGGGTCTCAATGATGGTCTTCCACTAGATTTCCATTGATATGTTGGACACAGCACTCTGTGAAGCTCCTTAGATAGGAACTTACCTCCTATGGAGGGTCTCAATGGTGGTCTTCCACTAGACTTCCATTGATATGTTGGGCACAGCACTCTGTGAAGCTTCTTAGCAAGGAACTTACCTCCTATGGAGGGTCTCAATGGTGGTCTTCTGGACACTTGTCAAGTCTTCCACATATTGATCCTAACTAAGAACCAAAGTCAAGCAATGTAATGACAAGCTGTGCAGGTGCTTTGAGTTTAGTAGGTGAGTAGCGTGTGACACCCAGTCCAAAACACTCATGTCTTGTCACATTTGCCCTGACTTCTTCACAGTATTCTCATTTTTTGATATCCTGTTTTTGTGAGTTGGAGGCCCAAACTTGAAATTGTTGAAGTTGTGGGCCCTGAATCTATAATCTATGGAAGTTGAATGTTTTGAATGGAATTATGGAAATAAATACACTTTTCCATGATATTCTCCTTTTTCGGAAAGGGTCTGTACAGTGATTTGTACCGCCTATCAGAGGGGGGATTCCAAACACAGTTAGTGATCAAAAACAAATTGATATTAGGGGTAATAACTGCCGGATTCCTTTTTAGGAGCAAAAAAATGTGTAAAGATGGTGACATTTCAGTCATGTGGAAGCTATGGATCCTTTAACTTTACCTTTGCTAGGTGTTTGGCGATCCCTCTCCCTCTGTAAGCATCCGGAACTTCAGTGTGTTGCAAGTCCACAGTCTTCTTCCCCACGTATTCATAGAGAAGAACTGCCCGATCGTGGGACCCTGAGGGAAGGGAAGTCAGGAGTGATCCACTTAGATTTAGCCAGTCCAGGTGTCTCATCAAATATAAGCGGGAACAAAGAATTTGACGTGAATCGAAACCCGTTCATACAGACAGAATTCGGTCGGTGCCTATAAAAGTACAGAATTTAGTACCCAACCTTAGTAAGGACTATTAAAAATCTGGAATGGTGACAACCCTGGAATAGTTAGCTAGATGCCCAATGCATTTACTGTAAATATGTCAACATCTACCTATGGTTTGACTTGGCAGAACTAGTACCCATTAGGAACAGAGCTAGCTTGACCGTCACGCATATTTAATGGTCGGGACGTGTGGTCAAGCTAGCTCTGTTCTCAATGGCTACTGGGCGCCATTTAGCCTTTCTCCAAGAAAAAATGCCCTATTTTTGTGTTGTTTACAGCTGTAAGAACCGTTCAAATCACGAAAAGGATAAACGTTTCTTCAGAGTTCCTCGAGAAGCAATCAAGAAGATTGAAAGAGTGCAAGATTTTACAAAACAAGGCCAAGAAAAGCAGCACACACTCCAGTCCAAGGAAGCAGGGTGGAAGAATGCATGAGTTTACTTTGTTAAAGGTTTGTTTGATATACTTTTAACCTTTATTATTTCCCATTTAGGCATTATCTTGATATTATTTACATTCAAATTGTACTCCACATGTTTGCTACGAGTGTTTGGAAAAGCACCGACTCAGCGAGTCCAAATAAAAGAAATCAAATGTGAGCAAAACTTAAAAGAGTTAAGTTTTCCCCAAAGACAACAATCATAAATGAATCTTTAAGCACATACACAATGTTGACATCTATAGTTATATTTTGTTAAACAATCATAAATGAATCTTTCAGCACATACACAATGTTGACATCTATAGTTATATTTTGATAAACAATAATAAATAAATATTTAAGCACATACACAATGTTGACATCTATAGTTATATTTTGATAAACAATCATAAATAAATATTTAAGCACATACACAATGTTGACATCTATAATTATATTTTGATAAACAATCATAAATAAATATTTAAGCACATACACAATGTTGACATCTATAATTATATTTTGATAAACAATCATAAATAAATATTTAAGCACATACACAATGTTGACATCCATAGTTATATTTTGATAAACAATCATAAATAAATATTTAAGCACATACACAATGTTGACATCTATAGTTATATTTTGTTAAACAATCATAAATAAATATTTAAGCACATACACAATGTTGACATCTATAGTTATATTTTGATAAACAATCATAAATAAATATTTAAGCACATACACAATGTTGACATCTATAGTTATATTTTGTTAAACAATCATAAATAAATATTTAAGCACATACACAATGTTGACATCTATAGTTATATTTTGTTAAACAATCATAAATAAATATTTAAGCACATACACAATGTTGACATCTATAGTTATATTTTGTTAAACAATCATAAATAAATATTTAAGCACATACACAATGTTGACATCTATAGTTATATTTTGTTAAACAATCATAAATAAATATTTAAGCACATACACAATGTTGACATCTATAGTTATATTTTGTTAAACAATCATAAATAAATATTTAAGCACATACACAATGTTGACATCTATAGTTATATTTTGTTAAACAATCATAAATAAATATTTCAGCATGTACACAATGTTGACATCTATAGTTATATTTTGATAAACAATCATAAATAAATATTTAAGCACATACACAATGTTGACATCTATAGTTATATTTTGTTAAACAATCATAAATAAATATTTAAGCACATACACAATGTTGACATCTATAGTTATATTTTGATAAAGACGGGGAAAACACATTACTCGTAAACGATGCGTGCAACAACAACAACAACCATGGCAGTAGTCGCAGAGTTAAACCATGAAATACAACCTTACCCTTACAAAAACGATACATATTTATCCAGGAGAGTGTTGATAGCAATGTCATTGACCCAGGCACACACAAAGAAGTTGTAGACCTCCATGCTTTTTACAAGTTTTCATCGGTTTTGTGGTGTAGAATGATGATAGTTCCAGATTTCTGGGAACGCCATCACTCGACAAATATTTTTGTAATAAAGTATAGGATATATTCCATTGCACAGTTGGATTTTTGCAGGAAGATTTAAGCCTATTTTGTACTCAGATAGTTCGCACACTGCTTGCTGTACAACAGCAGCCATCTTGGCTTGTTTGACCACCACTGCTTTTCACTTCCGGGAAGAAGTCACGTGTCGGAATACAAGCAATGATCAGCGAGGAGAATCTGACCTACATGATCCAAGTTCAGCATCTTTGTTTAATCCCCTTCCTAACATCATGTCCCATTAAATGATTGATACAAATACATAATCATTGAACCACCAGTGTCTTATATTAACGATAGGCGAGCAAAGCAAGTCAACTTAGCCGTAGGCTAGCATTAGCCACAAGCTAACCACCACTACTTAGCACACATTTTACATACCGTTCAGTCTTATGACAAACTGCCGACGTTTTTTATCGTGTTCCACCTGGATGTGAGGGCTGTTGGCGTCGAAGGCACTGGGCTGTGCTGTGTGAGCCATGGCGGCGAGTAGTTGTCTGTTGGAAGCTAAGCTCGACGACACAGTTGTTGTCTGTTGGAAGCTAAACTCGACGACACAGTTGTTGTCTGTTGGAAGCTAAACTCGACGACACAGTTGTTGTCTGTTGGAAGCTAAACTCGACGACACAGTTGTTGTCTGCTGGAAGCTAAACTTGACGACACAGTTGTTGTCTGTTGGAAGCTAAACTCGACGACACAGTTGTTGTCTGCTGGAAGCTAAACTTGACGACATAGTTGTTGTCTGCTGGAAGCTAAACTTGACGACATAGTTGTTGTCTGTTGGAAGCTAAGCTCGACGACACAGTTGTTGTCTGCTGGAAGCTAAACTCGACGACACAGTTGTTGTCTGCTGGAAGCTAAACTCGACGACACAGTTGTTGTCTGCTGGAAGCTAAACTCGACGACACAGTTGTTGTCTGCTGGAAGCTAAACTCGACGACACAGTTGTTGTCTGCTGGAAGCTAAACTCGACGACACAGTTGTTGTCTGCTGGAAGCTAAACTCGACGACATAGTTGTTGTCTGCTGGAAGCTAAACTTGACGACACAGTTGTTGTCTGCTGGAAGCTAAACTCGACGACACAGTTGTTGTCTGCTGGAAGCTAAACTTGACGACACAGTTGTTGTCTGCTGGAAGCTAAACTCGACGACACAGTTGTTGTCTGCTGGAAGCTAAACTCGACGACACAGTTGTTGTCTGCTGGAAGCTAAACTCGACGACACAGTTGTTGTCTGCTGGAAGCTAAACTCGACGACACAGTTGTTAAGCTAGGCTACATGGAGTGACGACTGCTAGCAAAACTCAGCTGGAGGAGGAGGTCACGTGACAGCTGACCAATCAGCACTGGGTGCTCCGAGTTGGGCGGGAACCAAGAATTGTATTTAAATATATTTTTTATGTATTTTTCTTTCAAATCTATATTTATTTTTTCACAACTTTTTTAGGGAATATTTCTTATTTTGTTGTGTAAGAGTAGGGTTTGTTTAGTTGCATAGCAACCATGCAACGTAGGTGCCTGCTTCGTGACGTCACACACCTTCTTTAAAGGTTTCTAACGTGCTGGAATTTGATTGATTGAAACTTGTATTAGTAGATTGCACAGTACAGTACATATTTATTAGTAGATTGCACAGTACAGTACATATTTATTAGTAGATTACACAGTACAGTACATATTTATTAGTATATTGCACAGTACAGTACATATTTATTATTAGATTGCACAGTACAGTACATATGTATTAGTAGATTGCACAATACAGTACATATTTATTAGTAGATTGCACAGTACAGTACATATTTATTAGTAGATTGCACAATACAGTACATATTTATTAGTAGATTGCACAGTACAGTACATATTTATTAGTAGATTGCACAATACAGTACATATTTATTAGTAGATTGCACAGTACAGTACATATTTATTAGTAGATTGCACAATACAGTACATATTTATTGGTAGATTGCACAGTACAGTACATATTTATTAGTAGATTGCACAGTTCAGTACATATTTTTTAGTAGATTGTACAGTACATATTTATTAGTAGATTGCACAGTACATATTTATTAGTAGATTGCACAGTTCAGTACATATTTATTAGTAGATTGCACAGTACAGTACATATTTATTAGTAGATTGTACAGTACATATTTATTAGTAGATTGCACAGTTCAGTACATATTTATTAGTAGATTGCACAGTTCAGTACATATTCATTAGTAGATTGTACAGTACATATTTATTAGTAGATTGCACAGTACATATTTATTAGTAGATTGCACAGTTCAGTACATATTTATTAGTAGATTGCACAGTACAGTACATATTTATTAGTATATTACACAATACAGTACATATTTATTAGTAGATTGCACAGTACATATTTATTAGTAGATTGCACAGTTCAGTACATATTTATTAGTAGATTGCACAGTTCAGTACATATTTATTAGTAGATTGTACAGTACATATTTATTAGTAGATTGCACAGTTCAGTACATATTTATTAGTAGATTGTACAGTACATATTTATTAGTAGATTGCACAGTACAGTACATATTTATTAGTAGATTGTACAGTACATATTTATTAGTAGATTGCACAGTTCAGTACATATTTATTAGTAGATTGCACAGTACAGTACATATTTATTAGTAGATTGCACAGTTCAGTACATATTTATTAGTAGATTGTACAGTACATATTTATTAGTAGATTGCACAGTTCAGTACATATTCCATACAATTGACCACTAAATGGTAACACCCCAATAAGTTGTTTAAATGGGGGTCCACGTTCATCAATTCATGGAAGCACTTTGAAGACGTCTCTTCACGTCGTGCGGGCTGCTCTTCTCCTCTTTGCCTTTGGAAAGAAAATCATTCTCCTTTTCAATGTTGTCAAATATACTTTCTCAAAATATTTGACTTGTGAAATTTAAACGTTTTTTTAATTGTCATCGGTTTATTTATCCACCCATCCATCCATTTCTACCGCTTGTCCCTTTCGGGCATTTATCAATAAAAAGAATCGTAAAATGGAACAAGACAATAAAAATGGGTATATTTAATAAAAACGAGTAACAAGGGACAAGCGGTAGAAAATGGATGGATGGGTTTTAGCAACAATTTCAACCACTTTATGCCTCTGTAATTGCAATAAAGGACGCACGAGGGCGCCAATGTTTCACCTCTCTTTTAAATATGGACTTTTTTAAACGACCACCTCAATTCTGAAGTGCGATACTACCCATTGTCTTTCCAGTCCGATACCAAGTAAAATTCGGGATGGTGTCGGCGATACCGATCCGATCATTTGTGCAAATATATCTAACGTGTCTGCTGAAATGTAAAAAGTTGTGTATTTTTCAAGTAATAACACATCCATAAAAAAAAAATAACAGTAAAAACGTAAGAAAAAAGAGCAACGAAATGTAATGTAATGAGAAAAAGCAGTAATAATGAAGTAATAAGAATAGTATTAATATACATACCTGTTAAACCCAGATTCCGATCTAACAAAGGTCTTAACTCATTCTCCTTTTATGCCACATCAATATGGAATGCACTCCCAACAGGTGTAAAACAAAGTGCATCTCTATCCTCCTCCAAAAGCGCACTAAAACAACACCTACAGGCAACTTCAACCCTAACTAACACCCTCCCCGGATTGTTAATAATTAATAATCAAATGTAGATACTTTTTCTTATGCTTTCTGATCTCTCTCTCTATGTCCACTACTTGCTGTACATATCCTACCAAGTCAGTCCTACACTGTTTCAATGTCCATTTCTCTGATGATGCAATTGTTGATGACTGAAGTGTTGATATCAACCAAACCTAACACCGCCCCCCCCACCCCACCCCCTTCCACATCCCACACCCCGGATTGTAAATAATGTAAATAATTAAATGTATATACTCTGATGATTATCTTGTGTGATGACTCTATTATGATGATAGTATCATGAATCAATTTAAGTGGACCCCGACATAAACAAGTTGAAAAACTTATTGGGGTGTTACCATTTAGTGGTCAATTGTACGGAATATGTACTTTACTGTGCAATCTACTAATAAAAGTCTCAATCAATCAATCAAGTGTTGTCAAAGAAAACATGGCAACAGTACTTGAAATGATGGTCTTTGAAAAAACTGTCTCGTCTTTAAAGTTTTTTTTTCAATTATTCATCAAGGAATCGAGCAATGGTAGCAGTTATAAGATCATTTATATTCACACAAATTTGACACGATTAGTGAGGATTTCTGTCATCTAAAATGTTGGCTATAATTGTGTTTTATTGTCAACATTCCATAAGGGGGCGCCATATCCCCAGGCTTTGACAGTGACGTCACTATTTTGAACTTTTCCCCTCACCTAAAAAACTTTGTCACACAAGAGCATTTGAGAGAAACAAAACACAAATAATAAGTAAACATAAAATATACGTATGGATAAAAAAAAATATATATATATATATATATATATATATATATATATATATATATATATATATATATATATATATATATATATCAGTGACGTGCAGTCAGGGGATGCAGGGGAGGCGGGGCCTCACGTGCCATCATGGAAAGAAAAAAAATGTAAAAAGAAAAAAAATTAATGAAATTGTTATATGTATCCAGTGATTATACTATAAAGTTATTTTCCATTTAACTTCACCAGTTTTAGATTATTTTTATTCAAAATCGCTGAATTTTCACATTTGCCGTTCATATACTGAGAAGAGACTTGCGGTGAGTCACCAGCCAGTTGAGCCTCACCATGGATTGCGCAATGACTCGACTAACTGCTGGCCTGCTGTGCAGTGAGAGCGTATTGCTATATGAATTATATTATACATTCCCATAGTTTAGTTAGCTGAGGTATATAATGTACAGTGTATTTTGTCAACAACTGTATGTGTGTAACGTATTTCTTGTGCTTTTATATATATATATATATATATATAAATGTTTTAAATAAAAAAAATGAAATTGCTACTGTATATTTATTTTCATATATTATTTTATTATATTTATTCATTTTGATTCACTTTTTTAAATCATTTTTCTGATTTGTTTTTAAATGCCCTAATTTTTTTCCCTTCGTTATATATATATATATATATATATATATATATATATATATATATATATATATATATATATATATATATATATATATATCAGTGATGTGCGGTGAGGTTCATGGCTGGTGAGGCACTGCATCATCACAGTCAGACTTACAAACATATGAACCCTAAAGAGTATCTTATTCACCATTTGATTGGCAGCAGTTAACGGGTTATGTTTAAAAGCTCATACCAGCATTCTTTACACAACTGTAGCACACAAAAAAGCACATTTAATAAAAAAAACATTATTATGGTCTTACCTTTCTTGCTGGACATCCACACAGCGAGCCTTTGCGTGTGTACCACGCCGTTTGAAAAGAACTGGTCTTCTGTCCCGAAGTCAAAAGCAAACCTTTTAGCTCCGGCGTTGGTCTACCTTTAATTATTACCTCCTGCTTCCATTGAAAGTCCAGTTTAGAAAACTGTTTTATTTTACATATGTAATCCTCCATGTTTTTAATAAAAGTCCAGGCGAGAGGAAATAAACAATCGCTTGCAAACTTTTTTTTTTTTTTCCCCCTTCTGCGGCCGATGAATGATCTCTGGGATCACTACCGCCCTCTACCACCAGGAGGCCGGATTACTGCGAGCCTCAACCAGTACGTCTTTTGCAGCAGATTTATGAATGCTCAGCACAAGAAATACGTGACACACAGAGTTGTTGACAAAATACAATGTACATTATATACCTCAGCTAACTCAACTATGTCATAGTTTAGTTAGCTGATATAATTCATATAGCAATACAGTGTCACTGCACAGCAGCTCAGCAGTTAGCCCAGTCATTGTGCAATCCATGCAGTAAGGTATGTGAGATTGTTGAAATGTTGTTGAAATGTACACATCCAAGTACGAAATAAATAATTGAATTGAATTGAATTGAATTGTTGAGGCACAAATCAGTGACGTGCCTCAACTGGCTGCTGATCACCGCACCGTCTCTTCTCAGTATTTGAACGGCAAATGTGAAAATAAAAATAAAAATAATCTAAAACTGGTGAAGTTAAATGGAAAATAACTTTAGTATAATCACTGGATACATATAACAATTTAATTAATTTTTTTTTCTTTTTACCTTTTTTTTCTTTCCATGATGGCAGGTGAGGCCCCGCCTCCCCTGCCTCTAGTGACTGCACGCCACTGATATATATATATATATATATATTATATATATATATATATATATATATATATATATATATATATATATATATATATATATACCATACCAACTTTTTTATAAAGCCTATATATACACACTATATTGCCAAAAGTATTTGGCCACCTGCCTTGACTCACATATGAAGTTGAAGTGCCATCCCATTCCTAACCCATAGGGTTCAATATGACCTTTTGCAGCTATTACAGCTTCAACTCTTCTGGGAAGGCTGTCCACAAGGTTGCCGAGTGTGTTTAAATCTTCTGGGAAGGCTGTCCACAAGGTTGTGGAGTGTGTTTATATCTCCTGGGAAGGCTGTCCACAAGGTTGTGGAGTGTGTTTATAGCAATTTTCCACAATTCTTTCAAAAGCGCATTGGTGAGGTCACACACTGATGTTGGTGGAGAAGGCCTGGCTCTCATTCTCTGTTCTAATTCATCCCAAAGGTGTTCTATGGGGTTCAGGTCAGGACTCTGTGCAGGTCAGTCAAGTTCATCCACACCAGACTCTGTCATCCATGTCTTTATGGACCTTGCTTTGTGCACTGGTGCACAGTCATGTTGAAAGAGGAAGGGGCCCGCTCCACTGTTCCCACAAGGTTGGGAGCATGGAATTGTCCAACATGTTTTGCTATCCTGGAGCATTCAAAGTTCATTTCACCGGAACTAAGGGGCCAAGCCCAACTCCTAAATAAAAAAACCCACACCATAATTCCTCCTCCACCAAATGTCACACTCTGCACAATGCAGTCCAAAATGTAGCGTTCTGCTGGCAACCTCCAAACCCAGACTGGTCCATCAGATTGCCAGATGTAAAAGTGTGATTCATCAGTCCAGAGAAAGCGTCTCCACTGCTCTAGAGTCCAGTGGTGATGTCCTTTACACCACTGCATCCCACGCTTTGCATTGGACTTGGTGACGTATGACTTAGATGCAGCTGCTCGGCCATGGAAACCCATTCCATGAAGCTCTCTGCGGACTGTACGTGGGCTAATTGGAAGGTCACATGAAGTATGTATTTAGGGCGTCTGGGTCGTAATAACGGCCAATCTGGAGGCGTAACCTGGCGCTTCGGTCTTCGTTTCCGCTCGGACCTGACCGGGACCCATCCGTCGTCATACCCATAGACATCTTATAAGTAGACGCAGCATTGACTGCTGTGACGCGAGAAATTGGGCCGCCATCTTGAAGTGGTGATGAGGAGCCGGCGAGCAGCCTAAACTGACAGTTGACAGGTAGAAAACAAAGATGCTAAACTGACAGTTGACAGGTAGAAAACAAAGATGCTAAACTGACAGTTGACAGGTAGAAAACAAAGATGCTAAACTGACAGTTGACAGGTAGAAAACAAAGATGCTAAACTGACAGTTGACAGGTAGAAAACAAAGATGCTAAACTGACAGTTGAAAGGTAGAAAACAAAGATGCTAAACTGACAGTTGAAAGGTAGAAAACAAAGATGCTAAACTGACAGTTAACAGGTAAAAAACAAAGATGCTAAACTGACAGTTGACAGGTAAAAAACAAAGATGCTAAACTGACAGTTGACAGGTAGAAAACAAAGATGCTAAACTGACAGTTGACAGGTAGAAAACAAAGATGCTAAACTGACAGTTGACAGGTAGAAAACAAAGATGCTAAACTGACAGTTGACAGGTAGAAAACAAAGATGCTAAACTGACAGTTGACAGGTAGAAAACAAAGATGCTAAACTGACAGTTGACAGGTAGAAAACAAAGATGCTAAACTGACAGTTGACAGGTAGAAAACAAAGATGCTAAACTGACAGTTGACAGGTAGAAAACAAAGATGCTAAACTGACAGTTGACAGGTAGAAAACAAAGATGCTAAACTGACAGTTGACAGGTAGAAAACAAAGATGCTAAACTGACAGTTGACAGGTAGAAAACAAAGATGCTAAACTGACAGTTGACAGGTAGAAAACAAAGATGCTAAACTGACAGTTGACAGGTAGAAAACAAAGATGCTAAACTGACAGTTGAAAGGTAGAAAACAAAGATGCTAAACTGACAATTGACAGGTAGAAAACAAAGATGCTAAACTGACAGTTGACAGGTAGAAAACAAAGATGCTGAACTGACAGTTGACAGGTAGAAAACAAAGATGCTAAACTGACAGTTGACAGGTAGAAAACAAAGATGCTAAACTGACAGTTGACAGGTAGAAAACAAAGATGCTAAACTGACAGTTGACAGGTAGAAAACAAAGATGCTAAACTGACAGTTGACAGGTAGAAAACAAAGATGCTAAACTGACAGTTGACAGGTAGAAAACAAAGATGCTAAACTGACAGTTGACAGGTAGAAAACAAAGATGCTAAAGCGACAGTTGACAGGTAGAAAACAAAGATGCTAAACTGACAGTTGACAGGTAGAAAACAAAGATGCTAAACTGACAGTTGACAGGTAGAAAACAAAGATGCTAAACTGACAGTTGACAGGTAGAAAACAAAGATGCTAAACTGACAGTTGACAGGTAGAAAACAAAGATGCTAAACTGACAGTTGACAGGTAGAAAACAAAGATGCTAAACTGACAGTTGACAGGTAGAAAACAAAGATGCTAAACTGACAGTTGACAGGTAGAAAACAAAGATGCTAAACTGACAGTTGACAGGTAGAAAACAAAGATGCTAAACTGACAGTTGACAGGTAGAAAACAAAGATGCTAAACTGACAGTTGACAGGTAGAAAACAAAGATGCTAAACTGACAGTTGACAGGTAGAAAACAAAGATGCTAAACTGACAGTTGACAGGTAGAAAACAAAGATGCTAAACTGACAGTTGACAGGTAGAAAACAAAGATGCTAAAGCGACAGTTGACAGGTAGAAAACAAAGATGCTAAACTGACAGTTGACAGGTAGAAAACAAAGATGCTAAACTGACAGTTGACAGGTAGAAAACAAAGATGCTAAACTGACAGTTGACAGGTAGAAAACAAAGATGCTAAACTGACAGTTGACAGGTAGAAAACAAAGATGCTAAACTGACAGTTGACAGGTAGAAAACAAAGATGCTAAACTGACAGTTGACAGGTAGAAAACAAAGATGCTAAACTGACAGTTGACAGGTAGAAAACAAAGATGCTAAACTGACAGTTGACAGGTAGAAAACAAAGATGCTAAACTGACAGTTGACAGGTAGAAAACAAAGATGCTAAACTGACAGTTGACAGGTAGAAAACAAAGATGCTAAACTGACAGTTGAAAGGTAGAAAACAAAGATGCTAAACTGACAATTGACAGGTAGAAAACAAAGATGCTAAACTGACAGTTGACAGGTAGAAAACAAAGATGCTGAACTGACAGTTGACAGGTATAAAACAAAGATGCTGAACTGACAGTTGACAGGTAGAAAACAAAGATGCTAAACTGACAGTTGACAGGTAGAAAACAAAGATGCTAAACTGACAGTTGACAGGTAGAAAACAAAGATGCTAAACTGACAGTTGACAGGTAGAAAACAAAGATGCTAAACTGACAGTTGAAAGGTAGAAAACAAAGATGCTAAACTGACAGTTGACAGGTAGAAAACAAAGATGCTAAACTGACAGTTGACAGGTAGAAAACAAAGATGCTAAACTGACAGTTGACAGGTAGAAAACAAAGATGCTAAACTGACAGTTGACAGGTAGAAAACAAAGATGCTAAAGCGACAGTTGACAGGTAGAAAACAAAGATGCTAAACTGACAGTTGACAGGTAGAAAACAAAGATGCTAAACTGACAGTTGACAGGTAGAAAACAAAGATGCTAAACTGACAGTTGACAGGTAGAAAACAAAGATGCTAAACTGACAGTTGACAGGTAGAAAACAAAGATGCTAAACTGACAGTTGACAGGTAGAAAACAAAGATGCTAAACTGACAGTTGACAGGTAGAAAACAAAGATGCTAAACTGACAGTTGACAGGTAGAAAACAAAGATGCTAAACTGACAGTTGACAGGTAGAAAACAAAGATGCTAAACTGACAGTTGAAAGGTAGAAAACAAAGATGCTAAAGTGACAGTTGACAGGTAGAAAACAAAGATGCTAAACTGACAGTTGACAGGTAGAAAACAAAGATGCTAAACTGACAGTTGACAGGTAGAAAACAAAGATGCTAAAGTGACAGTTGACAGGTAGAAAACAAAGATGGTGTTCAGCGTTTTCCTGCTCAAATGAGCGGACTGTTGAAAATAGGAATCGGGGGATTACTTTTCACAAGTAAGATTTAAAATTAACGTACTATTGGTTGTATTTTGTGAAAAGAATATTAGCACAGAGTTGAGAAGGAGCAAAGATCTTCAACAGTACTGAAATCATAGCCACTAGCAAACAAGAGTATGACCATAATAGAATTGCTTGTCAATGAAATTAATTACATTTAAAAATGTCATACTTGAATAACAAAGTCGAAATAAATGATGAAGATAAAGATTGTAAAAGCCAACAGGGGTAAAAGTTAGGACCACAGTCCAGATTGTGTAAGGGGGCGGGGGGTATTTAAAGATATAAAGACTTTCAGGTGTTTATATATGTTTATGTTGAAGTATTTGGCAGACACTTTTATCCAAAGCGACATACATGAAAAATACATCTAAAACAATGACTGTAAACATGATCATTTAAGGGAAGAATGTCATAGAAAATATCAATACAAAGTGTCAAGACAGAATAAAGTCTCTACTGCTGCAGCCACAGATTTACAGTCTATAGATATCTAATGTATTCATACATTGTTTATGAAGCATGTATATATAACCTCATTTTATTGTTTCTTCCATTTAAAAATAGCTGACCGTTTTTCCCCTTCTCTGGGATTATATTCCCAGTTTTGATCTGATCACTTATAGCCAATGTTCCCTCTAATTGTTCATGTGTGTGAGCAAAGACAAAAACTCCCTGAGCATTGAGTGGAGCACATGTGAGCAACATCACACGTGGCAATACCAGCAGCACACCAGTCTCAAACCAATCTTTTATAATAACACTCAAATGAGAGGAGTCATTTTCATGAGATTATTTTGTATTATTAGTGATTTGGCCCACTTGTAATGAAAATAAAAATAAATCTTGTTTTTCATAAGCTATGAATTAGTATTGTACAATATGTCTGGGTTGGGGTCCTGCTTTGGAAATCATCTGTACCCATTTCAGAGATCACATTTAGTTCCCCTTAAACATCCTCATGTTGCACAATGAAATGTAAGCATATAGGATGAAGTGTGCATTCCTGTAACTTTCTCTAGTAACAGCATTCCATGATTAATATCAATAAATTAACATTAATAATAAATGACAGTAGAATAAGCACACGTATGACTGAGGAGTCATAGTGTAACTTTGTGTGGTGTTTGAGTTGTCCGACTTTTTGTGTGGCCATAAACGCACCAGTGGTTGGGTTAGGGTTAGGTTTTGGGGGATTAAGAAAGAAAGAGTGAGAGAGAGAGAGAGAGAGAGAGAGAAAGGGGGAGGGGTTTGTGCACGGTCCGTCAACTCCCCGCCAAGGCAACGCCCCGCCAGACGCAGAACCCCCCGGAAGTCCCCAAAGGAGGCCAACCAGATAACACCCACAAAGTCAGACATTTTGCACCCCATTTAGACATCCCCTCGATATATGGGTCATGTGTGGTGGGCCCGCCCATTTACGGAACCAGCGTGTCAGCCCGTCAGTGGGGGACTTCCAAGTCACCGCACCGACATCTGTGGCTGGCTGGCTGGACAAGGATGGGCGTGAGCGAGCTGTAGTCAGGAGGAACGGTGCGCTCAGGACTCGGTCGTCTCATCCTCTCCGTCTCAGGTCGCCTGCAGGTGGGAGGGGGTGAACCACAAGTCGCACTCTGTACCTGGGGCGCGCGGGGTCCGATGTTCCACGGTCTCAGGTCACTCACGGGCCGTCTGCGTTCTCGCCTTCGTCTGCCGTCTTGCGTCACAGGAGCGGAGCAGGAAGCTTCTGCGTGTGTGCTGGAATCTTGTGGAGTCATCAGAACAGCCGGCGCCAAGCAGGCAGGAGGAGGGAACTCGCCGCCAATCTCCACCATGGCCTGAGGTTTCTGGGATGCAGAGACAGGCTTCGTCGTCATCGCTCGGTCCTGGTGGAACCGCTCGCTCGTTGTGGCCTTTGGGTGTCATCATCAGCGAGGCTATATGGCTCTCCGCCAGTTGTAGGGTGTCAAAAGTCATCTTTGTGCCAAACTTCTTTTTGGCCCAGTTGGAGGCAATAAAAAAGGAAGACCTCCAATTGTATCCAATTATAGGAGTCAGCTTGTCCTTTTCAATGTTTAATGCGTTTAAATAATGCCTCTTCAAAATGTCCATAGTTGCGCCGGCCCAATTTCTGGCGTTAATTACAATTAAGGCCTGCGTGTCCGCATTGTTTAATGCAGCCCTTATTCTGTTGGCCAATGTATTTGCCATTTTGGAAATAGTTTGTGGTTGCTCATGTTGGTTAACATTTTTAAGATGATGCAACATTGTGATAATGTTTTGCATACCTCTTATTTTAGGGCCGAAATGGTAGTCTTGGAGACCATCTCCGTTCTGGATGTTGTTGCCTGCTAATTCGCCGTAGCGTGACTCATAGTTGAGGCCACGCCCATCTTCACCGGCGCTAGCAGCAGTAAGCCAAAATGGTGGCACCGCATGGCTTTTGCTAATGCTGCTAGCCATAAAAAGAGGGGCTTGCTTTTTCAACAACCCGGACATTGTATACAAATATAAAGCAGGCAACAGAATCGGAGGTAGTTTGTTAAAGTGTCAATGGGCAGATGAAAAGGAAAAATGAAAAATCCAAATTTCCAAAAAATACCACTATTTATTAACATGTATAAACTATGACAAATCGATGCAACGTTTCTGTAAAACCTTCATCAGGCACTATATGTCATAAAAAATAGTGTCAAAGAAAATTTAAAGAAGCTTACACAAGGTCACAGGAGCACTTCTGCCGTCGATAACTATGGAGCTTCTGATTCTTTGTTACACAGTGAAAGGAGACTTGAAGGATAGTATGCAGCTCATTGGCTGAACAGGAGACATGTGATCTGCTAGTGTCACTCTGTGGAAAATACCCAGTTGCTAGAATGCCAAGCGTGGATCGCTGGCGCCATCTGGTGGACAAAACCAGTCATTACAGTGCACTGCGTGTCCCTCTGAATAAATCTGCCAAATCAACCAATATTCACTGAAATATAAATCAAAGTATGATTATAGATCACCTTAAATTATGCTCTATCCCAATGGAATATAGAAAGACATAATTAGGTGGCAGAAAACCTCCTACCTCCACGCATAATTGTGATCCAGCATAATTAATAGCCTTATACTTATTCCTTGAAAAATTGTCTCACAAGTTATGACAAGGTTAGGTTTTTAGGCATACACCATAGTGGGGTTAGGTTTAGGCCCCTACCATAGTGAGGTTAGGGTTAGGATAAGGATCAGGGTGGAGGTAGGATACAGTTATCTGCGGCCCATTGTACACAAAATACACCTTAGCTTGTGCATTGTAAAATACGGATTCTAAAAGACACATAACCAGGCGACAGAGGAATGCATCCCTTATAAAATTGTGAAACAAGTTTTACAACGGATATAAAATTGGCATCTCTGTGGCTCCAAGACAAAATGCAACAAGTAGCCTAATAGTGACAGTAGTCCATCAAAAAAATTGTCAATTTTTTGCCTGTGTGATTTATACAGGACATGGATGGGTGGGGGTGCGCCCCAGGAGGAGGAGCAAAGGCAAGCCCCCAACAGAGACCCCAGAGGGACCCGCGCGAGGCAGGGCATCAACCATACAACGGAGAGGAGGCACAGGCCAGTTAGGTTTTTGGGGTTAGGTGTTGGGGGGTTAGGATTAGGGTTTGGGGGAGGGGCAAGGATGCTCTGTCCTGCCACAGCCCGCGCCGGTAACGTCTACCTCCAACGGTAGACCCTCAGGGCACCCTGCAAGAAAGAAATCACAACAAGCATTAGATGTGATGTCAAACACATGTTGGACCTGACTCCAGCGACGCGTTTCGGCCCTCTAGGCCTCCTCAGGCTGGCTGTGGCTTCTCCATGATTTCTCTACAGCGTGATGTCCTCGCATCGAGCGCTGTGAGGGAGATGTGCCTGTCTCAGGAATGGAGGAGGTTTTGAGCAGGAAGGGGGCGGGGATGACACCCTCCACATCAAGGCAAGAAGATATTTGCCTTGATCTCCCTCAAACTCCAATTTACAATGTGTTTAGAAACAAGTCTTTCAAGTTTATGACTTGCTGCCCCCATCACACCTGCAGCAAGAGGATAACTCACCCACAAGGGTTAGGGTTAGGGTTAGGGTTAGGGTTAGGGTTAGGGTTAGGTTTGGGGTTAGGGTTAGGGTTAGGGTTAGGGTTAGGGTTAGGTTTATGGTAAGGATTTAGGGTTAGGGTTAGGGTTAGGGTTGGGTTTATGGTAAGGATTTAGGGTTAGGGTTAGGGTTAGGGTTAGGGTTAGGGTTAGGGTTAGGGTTAGGGTTGGGGTTAGGGTTAGGGTTAGGGTTAGGGTTGGGGGAGGGGTTAGGGTTAGGGTTAGGGTTAGGGTTAGGGTTGGGGTAGGGTTAGGGTTAGGGTTAGGAGAAGGGGATGTGCACTGTCCGTCTACAATCCAACGAACTGACACTTACATCTCATTTAGGCCCCCCGGATGTCTGGTGCCCAATTTGGAGATCCAAAGGAGCTCCGCCCTGTGACGTTGGGCGAGGCTCCATTTAGGATCCGTCTCTACGACAGTCACCCGGACGGAAGACCATCCGTGCAGGAGGAAATGCTGAACCAGGTGAGTGTTGGTATTTTTTTGTCTAACAATGTTGTATTTGTGCTGGGCGAATCTCCTGGCTAAGGTATTGCCCGTCTCGCCCACGTACATACACCCACATTGCTGACAACGAATGACATACACACAGTTCTGTGTATGTCGGCCGCCACGGCACAACGGCTGGAAAACCTTGCGGTTATGGGGGTTCACCAACCATTGTGAGTGGCGGACAAGGGCGTCCCTCTTGGTGGAGGGCGGGTCTCTCAATGAGCAGACCCTGGCCCTGACCAACTGATCATTCAAGTTGGGGTTCTTGCGGTAGGCCGGCACCACATAGCGACCAGGCAGCCTCCCACTACTCTCCACAAAGACCCGGAAGTGGTCTTTGATCTTCCAAGCGGCCCGCACGGCCGAAGGAGAGTAGGTGGTAATCAGAGGAATCATGTCTGTCCCAGGGGGAGGTCCCCTAGGGTCCAAGAAGCCCCTCAACTGCCGTCTGAGGAAGGACCTGGAATAGCCCCTCCTCATCAGAGCAGAAAAGAGGGTCCTCGAGGCCCCCAGGAAGTCCTCCCGTCTGGTGCAGATACGATGAAACCTCAATAATTGGGATTTCACCAACCCCGCAAAGGTATGCGTGGGGTGGAAGCTGCTTCTGTAAAGGAGCGCATGGGTGTCGGTCTCCTTGAAGAACACCCGGATGTCCAAGTGTTGCGTAATAGCAAAGTCGGGACCCTTGAATGTAGTGGTGTCCAAAAAGTCGACAGAAGTACTGCTAATGGTCGACTTGATGGTGATATTTTTGTTGTGAGTGTTCAGCGTGTTCAAAAACATGCTGAACTCCTCACTGGAATGCGTCCAAACACCCCAGATGTCATCCAGGTACCGGAAATAATAAAGGGGACGTTTTGGGCAGGCGGCCAAAGCAGAGGTCTCCCACTCTGCCATAAAAATGTTGGCATACGCCGGTGTAAATTTCTTGCCCATGGCAGTGCCCTTAATTTGGAGGTAGAAACGACCGTCAAACTCAAAGTCGTTTCTCCTCAAATTAATTTCAAGGAGCTGTAGAATCTCCTTCTCGGGCCTGCTGACGTCGCGGTACTTGTAGAAGACATTTTTGACAGCCTGAATACCCTCATGGATGTCCATGTTTGTATACAGGCTGTCAATGTCTATGGTGAACAGGATGGCATCTGGGGGAATGTTCACACTCTTGATTTTATCTATAAAATCATAGGTATCTCTGAGGTAGCTGTCGTGCAGAACGGAGAGCGGAGTTAAAAAATGGTGGATAAACTCTGCCGTTCTGTACGTCTCGCTGCCGCAGTCGGACACAATGGGGCGGCCCGGAGGGATCTCGTGGGGCTCACTCCACTTGTCTGGCTCCTTATGAATTTTAGGGAGCATGTAAAACCTGCGGGGGCGAGGATCACGCTCCCCCATGAGATACCTCTGTTGTTTGAAATTTATGAATTTTTTGAGGCGAAGATTATCAAGAATCTTGCCTACCATGGGGATGGTCTGGGGATAAATTGGTTCCGGCAGTGGTTTGTAATACGTCATGTCACTCAACTGCCGGGAACCCTCCCATATATATTGTGACCTGTCAAAAATGACAACAGCACTCCCCTTGTCAGCTGGTTTGATGACAATGTGCTTATTTCTTTTTAGATTTTGAAGGGCCTCAACTTCTTCCCATGTCAAATTGGGAGCGACCGCAGGTGCGCAGCCCGAACCGGACACGGAAAGCCCATCGGACCGGACCATAGCCTGGAATTCCGGAGGCATAAGTCCAGATGAGGGCTCCCAGCCGGAGCGGGCTGTGAAAGGTGTGGGTCCTAGAGAATCTTGATTCTCATAATACACCTCAAGTTTGACACGTCTATGGTAGCGCTGGAGGTCAAATTGAAGTTGATGATGCCAGTCGCTACTGAGGTTAGTGGAAGGAATAAAGTTGAGGCCCTTATTAAGGAGGGAGATGTGTGACGGGGTTGGCGTGAAATTACGGGCCAAATTTATCACGTTCTTATTACCCCCCCGAACCAACGGGATTATGGGGATGCCAAGTTTAAAAACTCAAGCCAGTGCTTGAGCATCAACTTGGCAGTGTCCTGAGTCCAGTGGATCAGGTCAGGTTGGGTCTCAAAGTCCCGGCCGTCGAGAGCCGGGATGTGAGCATAATTGTTCCTGATGCAAAGATTCAGCAGCCCAAGGTTGGCTTTTTGCTCAGCGGGCAGAGCTGCCGAAAAATTGATCAGGGGGATTAGCACTCGGGCCCGTGGGAAGGTAAGCGCGGCTGCCCTGAGTGCCCCTTGGAGCTGCTTAATAGCAGTCTCCTTCACTTTCTGCTCACGATGATGGATCCCAAAAGAAAGTACCAACACTTCCACCAGGACAGCAATTATGGTTTTGCGCAGGATGGCCTCCGCGTGTCGAAAATTGGCGTCCGGGTAACTATCGATCTGAAGGTCGTCGATATAAAAAGGAGGAAGATGAGAGAGATTGCAGTCGCCGATCATCAAGTACTTCTTGGTGGCCGACAACTTCCAATCCATCATCCTCCTCTGAGAGCCCATATGTCTAGTGGGTCTACGGGGGGAGGAGCGGGTAACATCCTCTACCAACTGGACACAATCTGAAATGGACAGGTGTGGAGTACCTGGGACCAAAGGCTCCCCATGTGGTTTCTTTTTTAGTACCCCGGAGAACAAATGTGACCAATCGGGGGACTCCTGAGGAAGCATCTCCACAGGGAGCGTCTTCCGCAAAAGGTATGAAGGTGAGTCTTCACAGTCCACCCTAGGGGTCCCGGAAAGTGTGGGCCCCTGTGGTGAAAATTCACCTTGTGGTGTCGTCTCATCTTCCGTGTGAAGCTGGAGCGGGGATGAGACGGGGGTGGCGGCGGCGACAGGAGAGATGCTTGGGGACAACATCGGAGCAAGATCCTGTCCCTGTTCCTGGGCCTGAAGATCAATGAGGAGGGGCGAATGAAGCGTGGGCCCCATTGGTGAGTAACCGTAGTACTCAGTCTGAGTGGGGGTCTCCTGGGTTTTACTTTCCCCGGAGACTGTGAACCCACATGTGGGGGTATCCTGGGTGTTGTTTTGCCCGGAGACTGTGGACCCACGTGGTGATTCATCGTCGTCCTCGGTCTGTGTGGGGGTATCCTGTGTGTCTTGTCTTGCAGGTGATCCCAGAGGAAGTAGCCTGCGGCGTGCAGGAATGGGCCGGGTCGGGAGATCCTCACCGATGATGTCTTCGGCGGGTCTGCTGTCCGGAGCTCGGCGCGTGGTCATCCTCTGCTCCTTGGGAGGTTCCGCCACTGCAGGAGTCGGCGGCCGGCGAGGAAGGAAGATGGGGGCCATCCGGATTGGAGGGATTGCTGGACGGTCCGCCTCGGGAGACCAATCTGGGGCGACAGCGTCGGTGCTGGTAGCCACCGAAACCCGAGTGACTATCTGAGCTGGAGGGCTTCTAGCCCGTACCCAGTCAGGAGCCCCAACTGGGCCCATAGGGTCAGTGAGGGTACCCACCGATACCAGGGTGGTAGTCTGGACCGGTATAGACCGGGCCGGGTGTACCACCTCCGGTACCGGGGTGGCAGTCTGGACTGGTAAGGGCTGGGCCGGGCGTGCCCCCCCAGCGTTGACAGGGGGGTCGGCAAAGGCTGCGACAATGAGGGCCTCGGCCTGCTTGAGGGTGTCCCCCAACAATCTTTCCCCAAGTGTTTTTTTGCCCATGTAACAGCCAGCTCAAAAGCGGGTCTCCAATTCTCGTGAATAAAATTGGTTATCTTGCCCAATTCTATTTGCAGAGTGTCATGGTAATGGTCTCTTAAAACTTCAACAGTTGTTGATGCCCAAGTATTGGCATTGGCCCTGATCAAAACCTCAATCTCAATGTTGGTGACCGCTGGTTTAATCATAGTGGCCAGCGTCTCCCACATTTTTATTATGGATTGGGGGTAAGTGTCTTTAGTAAAATTGATAAGGTGATGTGTGATTTTAACAATGTTATAAAAACACTGAGCTTTTAAATTCCCCTCCATGGATATTGGGGAATTTTCCGGGGGTGCCTTCTTCCGAGAAGCGTTCTGCTGCTTCTTGCGCTTCTTCTTGGGACGGGGAGGAACGCGGGGACGTCTTCGAGGTGAATATTCAGGTAAGAAATATTGCCTTGAAGGTACAAAGTCCCTGTCACTGCTGGAATATTGACGTGGCACCTCCCTCCTGGAAGAGTCCTGGCGCCTCCCGAGTGGACGAGGAGGATTGCGGGGACGTCTTGGAGGTGAAAAATGTGGTCTCAAATATTCAGGAGAGTGATGTCTTGAAGGCACAAAGTCTCGGTTGTTTTGTGCTGGGCGTGTGTTCCACCCATCATTCCACAATTTTTCATGAGTGCACTGTCCGTCTGCAACCCGTCAAGGCGACGCCCACGCCAAACGCAGGACCCCCGGGACCCCATCCGACATAACTCCCATTGCGGGCGCTCAATGTGGTGGCAGACACACTCGAAAAATCCCTGCGGCTGTCCAACGACGCGTTTCGGCCCCCTAGGCCTCGTCAGGTTGGCTTTTGACCTCGTGCCTGCTGGGACGCTTCTAATTCCCTAGCAGGTGGAGCACTATGGGCTCCTGAGGCTTCCCTATTTGTCTTCACGGCCGGAGAGGGAATGAGCCTGCTGGCAGGAGGAGGATATATATAGGTGAGCTGCAGGGGGGCGGGGCTTAAGCTCCCCACTGCAGTGTCGCCAGCGACTACTCAAACCTATGGATCAAAGAAAACGCCTACATGTGTGATGTGTCCCCTCGACATATGTTGTGCATCACACAGTGGCCAAACACACAGGTAAGTATGGTTATGTTTGGTGAATGTATTAAAATGTTTTCTTTGATCCATCCTCTGACTCCTGTGTTGATTGATTGAGGCGTCTGAGCCCCTCACCACATTTCGATAACAGGGCCGCGGGGGACCCACGAACGGCAGGGCGCCACCAAGCGACGGGTTGGAGTTACTGGCGGGTTAGGTTTGGGGTTAGGGTTAGGGTTAGGGGAAGGGGGAGGGGCAAAGGGAGTGCACTGTCCGTCTGCAACCCGTCAAGGGTTAGGGTTAGGGTTAGGGTTAGGGTTAGGGTTAGGATTAGGTTTATGGTAAGGATAGGGTTAGGGTTAGGGTTAGGGGTTAGGGGTTAGGGTTAGGGTTAGGGTTAGGGTTAGGTGTTGGGGGGTTAGGGTTAGGGTTAGGGCCAGGGTTGGGGGAGGGTTAGGGTTAGGGTTGGGGTTAGGGTTAGGGTTAGGGTTAGGGTTAGGGTTAGGGTTAGGGTTAGGGTTAGGGTTAGGGTTAGGGGTAGGGTTAGGGGTTAGGGGTTAGGGTTAGGGTTAGGGTTAGGGTTAGGGTTGGGGTTAGGGTTAGGGTTAGGGCCAGGGTTGGGGGAGGGTTAGGGTTAGGGTTGGGGTTAGGGTTAGGGTTAGGGTTAGGGTTAGGGTTAGGGTTAGGGTTAGGTTGTAGAGGGTTATGGTTAGGGTTAGGGTTAGGGTTAGGGGAATGGGACAGGAATTAGGATGGCACGGTTCAATCAACAACCCGCCAGAGTGACGCCCCCACTAGACGCACACCCCCCAAGGACCCCGAACGGCAACCGCCGAGTGTGGCGTCAACACAGTCAAGTTCTAAAAATCACACTACGTACGTTTCGGCCTATATGGCCTCATCAGGTGTGAAACTTTAAAAACTTTGGCTTCATTACTTCTCCCAGACCAGTTGTCCCCTCAACTGCTGGAGGTAAAATGAGCCGCGAATGCAAAAAGAGGTTTTAAAGGAGCTAGCAGGGGGCGTGGCTTATGCCCTCAGCTGCAATGAATCGCTCCGAGTGTTTGCAGGTGGCGATTGCTCACAGCTGCAATGATCACACTCCACAGACATGGAAAAGTATTTGGTGCAAAATAACACCAAAAAATAATCACTCCAAAGGTAAGTAAAGATAAAAGTGATCCAGGCCAGCTGGACTCAAAAAGCACTGCACACAGGTAAGTAAGTAATTCACAGCACACAAAATAAAGAAGTATAAATCACTTCAAACAAAATCAAGATACGATCTGTCCACCTCTTTTTACCTTCTCTCGATCAGACACTTAGAAAAAAAACGGGAAAAAAAAATTATTGGATTTTTTCTAAGTACAAAATTGAGAGAGGCTGAAAATCACCTCTTTTTACCTTCTCTCGATCAGACACTTAGAAAAAAAACGGGAAAAAAAAAAATTATTGGATTTTTTCTAAGTACCAAATCGAGAGAGGCTAAAAATCACCTCTTTTTACCTTCTCTCGATCAGACACTTAGAAAAAAAACGGAAAAAAAAATTATAGGATTTTTTCTAAGTACCAAATCGAGAGAGGCTAAAAATCACCTCTTTTTACCTTCTCTCGATCAGACACTTAGAAAAAAAACGGTAAAAAAAAAATTCTTGGATTTTTTCGAAGTACAAAATCGAGAGAGGCTAAAAATCACCTCTTTTTACCTTCTCTCGATCAGACACTTAGAAAAAAATCGGAAAAAAAAAAAAAATTTCTTGGATTTTTTCTAAGTACAAAATCGAGAGAGGCTAAAAATCACCTCATTTTACCTTCTCTCGATCAGACACTTAGAAAAAAACCTGAAAAAAAATTAAAAATTTTGGGATTTTTTCTAAGTACAAAATCGAGAGAGGCTAAAAATCACCTCATTTTACCTTCTCTCGATCAGACACTTAGAAAAAAACCTGAAAAAAAATTAAAAATTTTGGGATTTTTTCTAAGTACAAAATCGAGAGAGGCTAAAAATCACCTCATTTTACCTTCTCTCGATCAGACACTTACAAAAAAAACGAAAAAAAAAAAAAATTTTCTTTGATTTTTTCTAAGTACAAAATCGAGAGAGGCTAAAAATCACCTCATTTTACCTTCTCTCGATCAGACACTTAGAAAAAAAACGGAAAAAAAAAAAAATTTTCTTTGATTTTTTCTAAGTACAAAATCGAGAGAGGCTAAAAATCACCTCATTTTACCTTCTCTCGATCAGACACTTAGAAAAAAAACGGAAAAAAAAAAAAAAATGTTGGATTTTTTTCTAAGTACAAAATCGAGAGAGGCTAAAAATCACCTCTTTTTACCTTCTCTCGATCAGACACTTAGAAAAAAAACGGAAAAAAAAATAAAATTTCTTGGATTTTTTCTAAGTACAAAATCGAGAGAGGCTAAAAATCACGTCATTTTACCTTCTCTCGATCAGACACTTAGAAAAAAAACTGAAAAAAAAAAATTTTTTGGATTTTTTCTAAGTACAAAATCGAGAGAGGCTAAAAATCACCTCTTTTTACCTTCTCTCGATCAGACACTTAGAAAAAAACCGGAAAAAAAATAAAAAATTCTTGGATTTTTTCTAAGTACAAAATCGAGAGAGGCTAAAAATCACCTCTTTTTACCTTCTCTCGATCAGACACTTAGAAAAAAAACGGAAAAAAAAAAAAAAACTTTTGGATTTTTTCTAAGTACAAAATCGAGAGAGGCTAAAAATCACCTCTTTTTACCTTCTCTCGATCAGACACTTAGAAAAAAAACTGAAAAAAAAAAAAAAAAATTTGGATTTTTTCTAAGTACAAAATCGAGGGAGGCTAAAAATCACCTCATTTTACCTTCTCTCGATCAGACACTAAGAAAAATAACTGAAAAAAAAAAAAATTTTGGATTTTTTCTAAGTACAAAATCGAGAGAGGCTAAAAATCACCTCTTTTTACCTTCTCTCGATCAGACACTTAGAAAAAAACGGAAAAAAAAAAAAAAAAATTTGGATTTTTTCTAAGTACAAAATCGAGAGAGGCTAAAAATCACCTCATTTTACCTTCTCTCGATCAGACACTTAGAAAAAAAACTGAAAAAAAAAAAAAAATGTTGGATTTTTTCTAAGTACAAAATCGAGAGAGGCTAAAAATCACCTCTTTTTACCTTCTCTCGATCAGACACTTAGAAAAAAATCGGAAAAAAAAATAATTTTTTTTTGATTTTTTCTAAGTACAAAATCGAGAGAGGCTAAAAATCACCTCATTTTACCTTCTCTCGATCAGACACTTAGAAAAAAAACGTAAAAAAAAAAAAAATTATTGGATTTTTTCTAAGTACAAAATCGAGAGAGGCTAAAAATCACCTCTTTTTACCTTCTCTCGATCAGACACTTAGAAAAAAATCGGAAAAAAAAAAAAAATTTCTTGGATTTTTTCTAAGTACAAAATCGAGAGAGGCTAAAAATCACCTCATTGTACCTTCTCTCGATCAGACACTTAGAAAAAAAACTGAAAAAAAAAAAAAAATTTTGGGATTTTTTCTAAGTACAAAATCGAGAGAGGCTAAAAATCACCTCATTTTACCTTCTCTCGATCAGACACTTAGAAAAAAAACTGAAAAAAAAAAAAAAAATGTTGGATTTTTTCTGAAGTACAAAATCGAGAGAGGCTAAAAATCAATCAATCAATCAATCAATCAATGTTTATTTATATAGCCCTAAATCACAAGTGTCTCAAAGGGCTGTACAAGCCACAACGACATCCTCGGTACAGAGCCCACATACGGGCAAGGAAAAACTCACCCCAGTGGGACGTCGGTGAATGACTATGAGAAACCTTGGAGAGGACCGCATATGTGGGTAACCCCCCCCCTCTAGGGGAGACTGAAAGCAACGGATGTCGAGTGGGTCTGACATAACATTGTGAAAGTCCAGTCCACAGTGGATCCAACACATCAGCGGGAGTCCAGTCCACAGCGGGGCCAACAGGAAACCATCCCGAGCGGAGACGGGTCAGCAGCGCAGAGATGTCCCCAACCGATGCACAGGCTAGTGGTCCACCCGGGGTCCCGGCTCTGGACAGCCAGCACTTCATCCATGGCCACCGGACCTATGCAACTCCCCCTCGCAAGGGACAGGGGAGAAGAGGAGAGAAGAAAAGAAACGGCAGATCAACTGGTCTAAAAAAGGGGGGGTCTATTTAAAGGCTAGATTATACAAATGAGTTTTAAGATGGGACTTAAATGCTTCTACTGAGGTAGCATCTCTAACTGTTACCGGGAGGGCATTCCAGAGTACTGGAGCCCGAATAGAAAACGCTCTATAGCCCGCAGACTTTTTTTTGGCTCTGGGAATCACTAATAAGCCGGAGTTCTTTGAACGCAGATTTCTTGTCGGGACATATGGTACAATACAATCGGCGAGATAGGCTGGAGCTAAACCGTGTAATATTTTATACGTAAGTAGTAAAACCTTAAAGTCGCATCTTAAGTGCACAGGAAGCCAGTGCAAGTGAGCCAGTATAGGCGTAATATGATCAAACTTTCTTGTTTTTGTCAAAAGCCTTGCAGCCGCATTTTGTACCAACTGTAATCTTTTAATGCTAGACATAGGGAGACCCGAAAATAATACGTTACAGTAATCGAGACGAGACGTAACGAACGCATGAATAATGATCTCAGCGTCGCTAGTGGACAAGATGGAACGAATTTTAGCGATATTACGGAGATGAAAGAAGGCCGTTTTAGTAACACTCTTAATGTGTGACTCAAACGAGAGAGTTGGGTGGAAGATAATACCCAGATTCTTTACCGAGTCTCCTTGTTTAATTGTTTGGTTGTCAAATGTTAAGGTGGTATTATTAAATAGATGTTGGTGTCTAGCAGGACCGATAATCAGCATTTCCGTTTTCTTAGCGTTGAGTTGCAAAAAGTTAGCGGACATCCATTGTTTAATTTCATTAAGACACGCCTCCAGCTGACTACAGTCCGGCGTGTTGGTCAGCTTTAGGGGCATGTAGAGTTGAGTGTCATCAGCATAACAGTGAAAGCTAACACCGTATTTGCGTATGATGTCACCCAGCGGCAGCATGTAAATACTAAAGAGTGCAGGGCCAAGAACCGAACCCTGGGGAACTCCGCACGTTACCTTGACATAGTCCGAGGTCACATTGTTATGGGAGACACACTGCATCCTGTCAGTGAGAAAAGAGTTAAACCAAGACAAGGCTAAGTCTGACATACCAATACGTGTTTTGATACGCTCTAATAAAATATTATGATCGACGGTATCGAAAGCGGCGCTAAGATCAAGAAGCAGCAACATAGATGACGCATCAGAATCCATCGTTAGCAATAGATCATTAGTCATTTTTGCGAGGGCTGTCTCCGTAGAGTGATTTGCCCTGAAACCGGATTGAAAAGGTTCACAGAGATTGTTAGTCACTAAGTGTTCATTTAGCTGCTGTGCGACAATTTTTTCGAGAATTTTGGAAATAAACGGAAGGTGGGAGACCGGTCGGTAGTTTACCATGAGGTCAGGATCGAGGTTAGGTCTTTTGAGTAGAGGATGAATAACCGCTTTTTTGAATGCTAGGGGAACAGTGCCGGAGGAAAGTGATAAGTTTATAATATTTAACACTGATGGACCTAATAATACAAACAGTTCCTTGATAAGTTTCCCAGGAAGTGGGTCAAGTAAACATGTTGTTTGTTTTATCCCACTTACACGCTGTAATAATTCCTCTAATGTTATTTCATCAAAAATAGAGAGACTATTTTGGAGGGCAGTGTCCGTCGTATATACAGTCGTATTTGTGTTAATAGAACCCAGTTGTAGCTGGGATGCGTTGTCTTTAATCTCCTTTCTAATGAGTTCAATTTTCTTATTAAAGAAATTCATAAAATCATCTGCCGAGTGGGTGGAGCTACTGGGAGGAATCACCTCTTTTTACCTTCTCTCGATCAGACACTTAGAAAAAAAACGGAAACGGAAAAAAAAAATTCTTGGATTTTTTCTAAGTACAAAATCGAGAGAGGCTAAAAATCACCTCTTTTTACCTTCTCTCGATCAGACACTTAGAAAAAAACGGAAAAAAAAAAAAAACATTTGGATTTTTTCTAAGTACAAAATCGAGAGAGGCTAAAAATCACCTCATTTTACCTTCTCTCGATCAGACACTTAGAAAAAAAACTGAAAAAAAAAAAAAAATGTTGGATTTTTTCTAAGTACAAAATCGAGAGAGGCTAAAAATCACCTCTTTTTACCTTCTCTCGATCAGACACTTAGAAAAAAAACGGAAAAAAAAAAATTTTTTTTTTGATTTTTTCTAAGTACAAAATCGAGAGAGGCTAAAAATCACCTCATTTTACCTTCTCTCGATCAGACACTTAGAAAAAAAACGTAAAAAAAAAAAAAATTATTGGATTTTTTC
Organism: Entelurus aequoreus; assembly: GCF_033978785.1. Taxonomy (NCBI): domain Eukaryota; kingdom Metazoa; phylum Chordata; class Actinopteri; order Syngnathiformes; family Syngnathidae; genus Entelurus; species Entelurus aequoreus. Next base: position 123,599 of record NC_084752.1, read on the forward strand.
TAAGTACAAAATCGAGAGAGGCTAAAAATCACCTCTTTTTACCTTCTCTCGATCAGACACTTAGAAAAAAATCGGAAAAAAAAAAAAAATTTCTTGGATTTTTTCTAAGTACAAAATCGAGAGAGGCTAAAAATCACCTCATTGTACCTTCTCTCGATCAGACACTTAGAAAAAAAACTTAAAAAAAAAAAAAAAATGTTGGATTTTTTCTGAAGTACAAAATCGAGAGAGGCTAAAAATCACCTCTTTTTACCTTCTCTCGATCAGACACTTAGAAAAAAAACCGAAAAAAAAAAAAAAATTCTTGGATTTTTTCTAAGTACAAAATCGAGAGAGGCTAAAAATCACCTCTTTTTACCTTCTCTCGATCAGACACTTAGAAAAAAAACGGAAAAAAAAAAAAATTTCTTGGATTTTTTCTAAGTACAAAATCGAGAGAGGCTAAAAATCACCTCATTTTACCTTCTCTCGATCAGACACCTAGAAAAAAAACTGAAAAAAAAAAAAAAAGGTTGGATTTTTTCTAAGTACAAATTCGAGAGAGGCTAAAAATCACCTCATTTTACCTTCTCTCGATCAGACACTTAGAAAAAAAACGTAAAAAAAAAAAAAATTATTGGATTTTTTCTAAGTACAAAATCGAGAGAGGCTAAAAATCACCTCTTTTTACCTTCTCTCGATCAGACACTTAGAAAAAAATCGGAAAAAAAAAAAAAATTTCTTGGATTTTTTCTAAGTACAAAATCGAGAGAGGCTAAAAATCACCTCATTGTACCTTCTCTCGATCAGACACTTAGAAAAAAAACTTAAAAAAAAAAAAAAAATGTTGGATTTTTTCTGAAGTACAAAATCGAGAGAGGCTAAAAATCACCTCTTTTTACCTTCTCTCGATCAGACACTTAGAAAAAAAACCGAAAAAAAAAAAAAAATTCTTGGATTTTTTCTAAGTACAAAATCGAGAGAGGCTAAAAATCACCTCTTTTTACCTTCTCTCGATCAGACACTTAGAAAAAAAACGGAAAAAAAAAAAAATTTCTTGGATTTTTTCTAAGTACAAAATCGAGAGAGGCTAAAAATCACCTCATTTTACCTTCTCTCGATCAGACACCTAGAAAAAAAACTGAAAAAAAAAAAAAAAAGGTTGGATTTTTTCTAAGTACAAATTCGAGAGAGGCTAAAAATCACCTCTTTTTACCTTTTCTCGATCAGACACTTAGAAAAAAAACGGAAAAAAAATAAAAAATTATTGGATTTTTTCTAAGTACAAAATCGAGAGAGGCTAAAAATCACCTCTTTTTACCTTCTCTCGATCAGACACTTAGAAAAAAAACGGAAAAAAAAAAAAAATTTCTTGGATTTTTTCTAAGTACAAAATTGAGAGAGGCTAAAATTCACCTCTTTTTACCTTCTCTCGATCAGACACTTAGAAAAAAAACGGAAAAAAAAAAAAAATTTCTTGGATTTTTTCTAAGTACAAAATCGAGAGAGGCTAAAAATCACCTCATTTTACCTTCTCTCGATCAGACACTTAGAAAAAAAACTGAAAAAAAAATAAAAATTTTGGATTTTTTCTAAGTACAAAATCGAGAGAGGCTAAAAATCACCTCTTTTTACCTTCTCTCGATCAGACACTAAGAAAAAAAACGGAAAAAAAAAATAAAAAATTTGGATTTTTTCTAAGTACAAAATCGAGAGAGGCTAAAAATCACCTCATTTTACCTTCTCTCGATCAGACACTTAGAAAAAAAACTGAAAAAAAAAAAAAAAAAATTGGATTTTTACTAAGTACAAAATCGAGAGAGGCTAAAAATCACCTCTTTTTACCTTCTCTCGATCAGACACTTAGAAAAAAAACGGGAAAAAAAATAAAAAAAATTGGATTTTTTCTAAGTACAAAATCGAGAGAGGCTAAAAATCACCTCTTTTTACCTTCTCTCGATCAGACACTTAGAAAAAAAACTTGAAAAAAAATAAAAAATGTTGGATTTTTTCTAAGTACAAAATCGAGAGAGGCTAAAAATCACCTCATTTTACCTTCTCTCGATCAGACACTAAAAAAAAAAACTGAAAAAAAAAAAAATTTTGGGATTTTTTCTAAGTACAAAATCGAGAGAGGCTAAAAATCACCTCTTTTTACCTTCTCTCGATCAGACACTTAGAAAAAAAACGGGAAAAAAAAAAAAAATTTTGGATTTTTTCTAAGTACAAAATCGAGAGAGGCTAAAAATCACCTCATTTTACCTTCTCTCGATCAGACACTTAGAAAAAAAACGGAAAAAAAAATAAAAATTTTTGGATTTTTTCTAAGTACAAAATCGAGAGAGGCTAAAAATCACCTCTTTTTACCTTCTCTCGATCAGACACTTAGAAAAAAATCGGAAAAAAAAAAAATTTCTTGGATTTTTTCTAAGTACAAAATCGAGAGAGGCTAAAAATCACCTCATTGTACCTTCTCTCGATCAGACACTTAGAAAAAAAACTGAAAAAAAAATTAAAATTTTGGGATTTTTTCTAAGTACAAAATCGAGAGAGGCTAAAAATCACCTCATTTTACCTTCTCTCGATCAGACACTTAGAAAAAAAACGGAAAAAAAAAAAAATTTTCTTGGATTTTTTCTAAGTACCAAATCGAGAGAGGCTAAAAATCACCTCATTTTACCTTCTCTCGATCAGACACTTAGAAAAAAAACTGAAAAAAAAAAAAAAAATGTTGGATTTTTTCTAAGTACAAATTCGAGAGAGGCTAAAAATCACCTCTTTTTACCTTTTCTCGATCAGACACTTAGAAAAAAAACGGAAAAAAAATAAAAATTCTTGGATTTTTTCTAAGTACAAAATCGAGAGAGGCTAAAAATCACCTCTTTTTACCTTCTCTCGATCAGACACTTAGAAAAAAAACGGAAAAAAAAAAATAATTTCTTGGATTTTTTCTAAGTACAAAATCGAGAGAGGCTAAAAATCACCTCATTTTACCTTCTCTCGATCAGACACTTAGAAAAAAAACTGAAAAAAAAATAACAATTTTGGGATTTTTTCTAAGTACAAAATCGAGAGAGGCTAAAAATCACCTCTTTTTACCTTCTCTCGATCAGACACTTAGAAAAAAAACGGAAAAAAAAAATTAATTTCTTGGATTTTTTCTAAGTACAAAATCGAGAGAGGCTAAAAATCACCTCATTTTACCTTCTCTCGATCAGACACTTAGAAAAAAAACTTTAAAAAAAATAAAAATTTTGGGATTTTTTCTAAGTACAAAATCGAGAGAGGCTAAAAATCACCTCTTTTTACCTTCTCTCGATCAGACACTTAGAAAAAAAACGGAAAAAAAAAAAAAATTTCTTGGATTTTTTCTAAGTACAAAATCGAGAGAGGCTAAAAATCACCTCATTTTACCTTCTCTCGATCAGACACTTAGAAAAAAAACTGAAAAAAAAAATTTTTTTGGATTTTTTCTAAGTACAAAATCGAGAGAGGCTAAAAATCACCTCTTTTTACCTTCTCTCGATCAGACACTTAGAAAAAAAACGGAAAAAAAAAAAAAAATTCTTGGATTTTTTTTAGTACAAAAATCGAGAGAGGCTAAAAATCACCTCTTTTTACCTTCTCTCGATCAGACACTTACAAAAAAAACGGAAAAAAAATTAAAAAATTTTGGATTTTTTCTAAGTACAAAATCGAGAGAGGCTAAAAATCACCTCTTTTTACCTTCTCTCGATCAGACACTTAGAAAAAAAACTGAAAAAAAATAAAATTTTTTTGGATTTTTTCTAAGTACAAAATCGAGAGAGGCTAAAAATCACCTCTTTTTACCTTCTCTCGATCAGACACTTAGAAAAAAATCGGAAAAAAAAATAAATTTCTTGGATTTTTTCTAAGTACAAAATCGAGAGAGGCTAAAAATCACCTCATTGTACCTTCTCTCGATCAGACACTTAGAAAAAAAACTGAAAAAAAATTTAAAATTTTGGGATTTTTTCTAAGTACAAAATCGAGAGAGGCTAAAAATCACCTCATTTTACCTTCTCTCGATCAGACACTTAGAAAAAAAACGGAAAAAAAAAAAAAATTTCTTGGATTTTTTCTAAGTACAAAATCGAGAGAGGCTAAAAATCACCTCATTTTACCTTCTCTCGATCAGACACTTAGAAAAAAAACTGAAAAAAAAAAAAAAAAAGTTGGATTTTTTCAAAGTACAAATTCGAGAGAGGCTAAAAATCACCTCTTTTTACCTTTTCTCGATCAGACACTTAGAAAAAAAACGGAAAAAAAATAAAAAATTCTTGGATTTTTTCTAAGTACAAAATCGAGAGAGGCTAAAAATCACCTCTTTTTACCATATCTCGATCAGACACTTAGAAAAAAAACTTAAAAAAAAAAAAAAATTCTTGGATTTTTTCTAAGTACAAAATCGAGAGAGGCTAAAAATCACCTCTTTTTACCTTCTCTCGATCAGACACTTAGAAAAAAAACGGAAAAAAAAAAAAATTTCTTGGATTTTTTCTAAGTACAAAATCGAGAGAGGCTAAAAATCACCTCATTTTACCTTCTCTCGATCAGACACCTAGAAAAAAAACTGAAAAAAAAAAAAAAAAGGTTGGATTTTTTCTAAGTACAAATTCGAGAGAGGCTAAAAATCACCTCTTTTTACCTTTTCTCGATCAGACACTTAGAAAAAAAACGGAAAAAAAATAAAAAATTATTGGATTTTTTCTAAGTACAAAATCGAGAGAGGCTAAAAATCACCTCTTTTTACCTTCTCTCGATCAGACACTTAGAAAAAAAACGGAAAAAAAAAAAAAATTTCTTGGATTTTTTCTAAGTACAAAATTGAGAGAGGCTAAAATTCACCTCTTTTTACCTTCTCTCGATCAGACACTTAGAAAAAAAACGGAAAAAAAAAAAAAATTTCTTGGATTTTTTCTAAGTACAAAATCGAGAGAGGCTAAAAATCACCTCATTTTACCTTCTCTCGATCAGACACTTAGAAAAAAAACTGAAAAAAAAATAAAAATTTTGGATTTTTTCTAAGTACAAAATCGAGAGAGGCTAAAAATCACCTCTTTTTACCTTCTCTCGATCAGACACTAAGAAAAAAAACGGAAAAAAAAAATAAAAAATTTGGATTTTTTCTAAGTACAAAATCGAGAGAGGCTAAAAATCACCTCATTTTACCTTCTCTCGATCAGACACTTAGAAAAAAAACTGAAAAAAAAAAAAAAAAAATTGGATTTTTACTAAGTACAAAATCGAGAGAGGCTAAAAATCACCTCTTTTTACCTTCTCTCGATCAGACACTTAGAAAAAAAACGGGAAAAAAAATAAAAAAAATTGGATTTTTTCTAAGTACAAAATCGAGAGAGGCTAAAAATCACCTCTTTTTACCTTCTCTCGATCAGACACTTAGAAAAAAAACTTGAAAAAAAATAAAAAATGTTGGATTTTTTCTAAGTACAAAATCGAGAGAGGCTAAAAATCACCTCATTTTACCTTCTCTCGATCAGACACTAAAAAAAAAAACTGAAAAAAAAAAAAATTTTGGGATTTTTTCTAAGTACAAAATCGAGAGAGGCTAAAAATCACCTCTTTTTACCTTCTCTCGATCAGACACTTAGAAAAAAAACGGGAAAAAAAAAAAAAATTTTGGATTTTTTCTAAGTACAAAATCGAGAGAGGCTAAAAATCACCTCATTTTACCTTCTCTCGATCAGACACTTAGAAAAAAAACGGAAAAAAAAATAAAAATTTTTGGATTTTTTCTAAGTACAAAATCGAGAGAGGCTAAAAATCACCTCTTTTTACCTTCTCTCGATCAGACACTTAGAAAAAAATCGGAAAAAAAAAAAATTTCTTGGATTTTTTCTAAGTACAAAATCGAGAGAGGCTAAAAATCACCTCATTGTACCTTCTCTCGATCAGACACTTAGAAAAAAAACTGAAAAAAAAATTAAAATTTTGGGATTTTTTCTAAGTACAAAATCGAGAGAGGCTAAAAATCACCTCATTTTACCTTCTCTCGATCAGACACTTAGAAAAAAAACGGAAAAAAAAAAAAATTTTCTTGGATTTTTTCTAAGTACCAAATCGAGAGAGGCTAAAAATCACCTCATTTTACCTTCTCTCGATCAGACACTTAGAAAAAAAACTGAAAAAAAAAAAAAAAATGTTGGATTTTTTCTAAGTACAAATTCGAGAGAGGCTAAAAATCACCTCTTTTTACCTTTTCTCGATCAGACACTTAGAAAAAAAACGGAAAAAAAATAAAAATTCTTGGATTTTTTCTAAGTACAAAATCGAGAGAGGCTAAAAATCACCTCTTTTTACCTTCTCTCGATCAGACACTTAGAAAAAAAACGGAAAAAAAAAAATAATTTCTTGGATTTTTTCTAAGTACAAAATCGAGAGAGGCTAAAAATCACCTCATTTTACCTTCTCTCGATCAGACACTTAGAAAAAAAACTGAAAAAAAAATAACAATTTTGGGATTTTTTCTAAGTACAAAATCGAGAGAGGCTAAAAATCACCTCTTTTTACCTTCTCTCGATCAGACACTTAGAAAAAAAACGGAAAAAAAAAATTAATTTCTTGGATTTTTTCTAAGTACAAAATCGAGAGAGGCTAAAAATCACCTCATTTTACCTTCTCTCGATCAGACACTTAGAAAAAAAACTTTAAAAAAAATAAAAATTTTGGGATTTTTTCTAAGTACAAAATCGAGAGAGGCTAAAAATCACCTCTTTTTACCTTCTCTCGATCAGACACTTAGAAAAAAAACGGAAAAAAAAAAAAAATTTCTTGGATTTTTTCTAAGTACAAAATCGAGAGAGGCTAAAAATCACCTCATTTTACCTTCTCTCGATCAGACACTTAGAAAAAAAACTGAAAAAAAAAATTTTTTTGGATTTTTTCTAAGTACAAAATCGAGAGAGGCTAAAAATCACCTCTTTTTACCTTCTCTCGATCAGACACTTAGAAAAAAAACGGAAAAAAAAAAAAAAATTCTTGGATTTTTTTTAGTACAAAAATCGAGAGAGGCTAAAAATCACCTCTTTTTACCTTCTCTCGATCAGACACTTACAAAAAAAACGGAAAAAAAATTAAAAAATTTTGGATTTTTTCTAAGTACAAAATCGAGAGAGGCTAAAAATCACCTCTTTTTACCTTCTCTCGATCAGACACTTAGAAAAAAAACTGAAAAAAAATAAAATTTTTTTGGATTTTTTCTAAGTACAAAATCGAGAGAGGCTAAAAATCACCTCTTTTTACCTTCTCTCGATCAGACACTTAGAAAAAAATCGGAAAAAAAAATAAATTTCTTGGATTTTTTCTAAGTACAAAATCGAGAGAGGCTAAAAATCACCTCATTGTACCTTCTCTCGATCAGACACTTAGAAAAAAAACTGAAAAAAAATTTAAAATTTTGGGATTTTTTCTAAGTACAAAATCGAGAGAGGCTAAAAATCACCTCATTTTACCTTCTCTCGATCAGACACTTAGAAAAAAAACGGAAAAAAAAAAAAAATTTCTTGGATTTTTTCTAAGTACAAAATCGAGAGAGGCTAAAAATCACCTCATTTTACCTTCTCTCGATCAGACACTTAGAAAAAAAACTGAAAAAAAAAAAAAAAAAGTTGGATTTTTTCAAAGTACAAATTCGAGAGAGGCTAAAAATCACCTCTTTTTACCTTTTCTCGATCAGACACTTAGAAAAAAAACGGAAAAAAAATAAAAAATTCTTGGATTTTTTCTAAGTACAAAATCGAGAGAGGCTAAAAATCACCTCTTTTTACCATATCTCGATCAGACACTTAGAAAAAAAACGGAAAAAAAAAAAAAATTTCTTGGATTTTTTCTAAGTACAAAATCGAGAGAGGCTAAAAATCACCTCATTTTACCTTCTCTCGATCAGACACTTAGAAAAAAAACTGAAAAAAAAATTTTTTTTGGATTTTTTCTAAGTACAAAATCGAGAGAGGCTAAAAATCACCTCTTTTTACCTTCTCTCGATCAGACACTTAGAAAAAAAACGGAAAAAAAAATAAAAATTCTTGGATTTTTTTTAGTACAAAAATCGAGAGAGGCTAAAAATCACCTCTTTTTACCTTCTCTCGATCAGACACTTAGAAAAAAAACGGAAAAAAAATAAAAAAAATTTGGATTTTTTCTAAGTACAAAATCGAGAGAGGCTAAAAATCACCTCATTTTACCTTCTCTCGATCAGACACATAGAAAAAAAACTGAAAAAAAAAAAATTTTTTTTTGATTTTTTCTAAGTACAAAATCGAGAGGCTAAAAATCACCTCTTTTTCCTTCTCTCGATCAGACACTTAGAAAAAAAACTGAAAAAAAAAAAAAAAATTGGATTTTTTCTAAGTACAAAATCGAGAGAGGCTAAAACTCACCTCTTTTTCCTTCTCTCGATCAGACACTTAGAAAAAAAACGGAAAAAAAAAAAAAATTCTTGGATTTTTTCTAAGTACAAAATCGAGAGAGGCTAAAAATCACCTCTTTTTCCTTCTCTCGATCAGACACTTAGAAAAAAAACGGAAAAAAAAAATAAAAAAATTGGATTTTTTCTAAGTACAAAATCGAGAGAGGCTAAAAATCACCTCTTTTTCCTTCTCTCGATCAGACACTTAGAAAAAAAACTGAAAAAAAAAATAAAAAATTTTGGATTTTTTCTCAGTACAAAATCGAGAGAGGCTAAAAATCACCTCTTTTTCCTTCTCTCGATCAGACACTTAGAAAAAAAACTGAAAAAAAAATAAAAATTTTTTGGATTTTTTCTAAGTACAAAATCGAGAGAGGCTAAAAATCACCTCTTTTTCCTTCTCTCGATCAGACACTTAGAAAAAAAACGGAAAAAAAAAAAAAAAAATTTGGATTTTTTCTAAGTACAAAATCGAGAGAGGCTAAAAATCACCTCTTTTTCCTTCTCTCGATCAGACACTTAGAAAAAAAAATGAAAAAAAAAAAAAAAAAATTGGATTTTTTCTAAGTACAAAATCAAGAGAGGCTAAAAATCACCTCTTTTTCCTTCTCTCGATCAGACACTTAGAAAAAAAACGGAAAAAAAAAAAAAAAATTTGGATTTTTTCTAAGTACAAAATCGAGAGAGGCTAAAAATCACCTCTTTTTCCTTCTCTCGATCAGACACTTAGAAAAAAACGGAAAAAAAAAAAAAAAAATTTGGATTTTTTCTAAGTACAAAATCGAGAGTGGCTAAAAATCACCTCTTTTTCCTTCTCTCGATCAGACACTTAGAAAAAAAACGGAAAAAAAAAAAAAAAACAATTGGATTTTTTCTAAGTACAAAATCGAGAGTGGCTAAAAATCACCTCTTTTTCCTTCTCTCGATCAGACACTTAGAAAAAAAAATGAAAAAAAAAAAAAAAATTGGGATTTTTTCTAAGTACAAAATCGAGAGAGGCTAAAAATCACCTCTTTTTCCTTCTCTCGATCAGACACTTAGAAAAAAAACGGAAAAAAAAAAAAAAAAATTTGGATTTTTTCTAAGTAAAAAATCGAGAGAGGCTAAAAATCACCTCTTTTTCCTTCTCTCGATCAGACACTTAGAAAAAAAACGGAAAAAAAAAAAAAAAATTTGGATTTTTTCTAAGTACAAAATCGAGAGAGGCTAAAAATCACCTCTTTTTCCTTCTCTCGATCAGACACTTAGAAAAAAAAAAGAAAAAAAAAATAAAAATTGGATTTTTTCTAAGTACAAAATCAAGAGAGGCTAAAAATCACCTCTTTTTCCTTCTCTCGATCAGACACTTAGAAAAAAAACGGAAAAAAAAAAAAAAAAAATTTGGATTTTTTCTAAGTACAAAATCGAGAGTGGCTAAAAATCACCTCTTTTTCCTTCTCTCGATCAGACACTTAGAAAAAAAACGGAAAAAAAAAAAAAAAAAATTTGGATTTTTTCTAAGTACAAAATCGAGAGTGGCTAAAAATCACCTCTTTTTCCTTCTCTCGATCAGACACTTTGAAAAAAAAAAGAAAAAAAAAAAAAAAATTGGGATTTTTTCTAAGTACAAAATCGAGAGAGGCTAAAAATCACCTCTTTTTCCTTCTCTCGATCAGACACTTAGAAAAAAACGGAAAAAAAAAAAAAAAAAATTTGGATTTTTTCTAAGTAAAAAATCGAGAGAGGCTAAAAATCACCTCTTTTTCCTTCTCTCGATCAGACACTTAGAAAAAAAAACGGAAAAAAAAAAAAAAAAAATTTGGATTTTTTCTAAGTACAAAATCGAGAGTGGCTAAAAATCACCTCTTTTTCCTTCTCTCGATCAGACACTTAGAAAAAAAAATTAAAAAAAAAAAAAAATTGGATTTTTTCTAAGTACAAAATCAAGAGAGGCTAAAAATCACCTCTTTTTCCTTCTCTCGATCAGACACTTAGAAAAAAAACGGAAAAAAAAAAAAAAAAAATTTGGATTTTTTCATAGTACAAAATCAAGAGAGGCTAAAAATCACCTCTTTTTCCTTCTCTCGATCAGACACCTAGAAAAAAAACGAAAAAAAAAAAAAAAAAATTTGGATTTTTTCTAAGTACAAAATCGAGAGAGGCTAAAAATCACCTCTTTTTCCTTCTCTCGATCAGACACTTAGAAAAAAAACGGAAAAAACAAAAAAAAAAAATTGGATTTTTTCTAAGTACAAAATCGAGAGTGGCTAAAAATCACCTCTTTTTCCTTCTCTCGATCAGACACTTAGAAAAAAAAACGAAAAAAAAAAAAAAAAATTGGATTTTTTCTAAGTACAAAATCGAGAGAGGCAAAAAATCACCTCTTTTTCCTTCTCTCGATCAGACACTTAGAAAAAAAACGGAAAAAAAAAAAAAAAAAATTTGGATTTTTTCTAAGTACAAAATCGAGAGTGGCTAAAAATCACCTCTTTTTCCTTCTCTCGATCAGACACTTAGAAAAAAAAATGAAAAAAAAAAAAAAAAAATTGGATTTTTTCATAGTACAAAATCAAGAGAGGCTAAAAATCACCTCTTTTTCCTTCTCTCGATCAGACACCTAGAAAAAAAACGGAAAAAACAAACAAAAAAATTTGGATTTTTTCTAAGTACAAAATCGAGAGTGGCTAAAAATCACCTCTTTTTCCTTCTCTCGATCAGACACTTAGAAAAAAAAAAGAAAAAAAAAAAAAAAAATTGGATTTTTTCTAAGTACAAAATCAAGAGAGGCTAAAAATCACCTCTTTTTCCTTCTCTCGATCAGACACTTAGAAAAAAAACGGAAAAAAAAAAAAAAAAAATTTGGATTTTTTCTAAGTACAAAATCGAGAGAGGCTAAAAATCACCTCTTTTTCCTTCTCTCGATCAGACACTTAGAAAAAAAACGGAAAAAAAAAAAAAAAAATTTGGATTTTTTCTAAGTACAAAATCGAGAGTGGCTAAAAATCACCTCTTTTTCCTTCTCTCGATCAGACACTTAGAAAAAAAACGGAAAAAAAAAAAAAAAAAATTTGGATTTTTTCTAAGTACGAAATAGAGAGTGGCTAAAAATCACCTCTTTTTCCTTCTCTCGATCAGACACTAAGAAAAAAAAATGAAAAAAAAAAAAAAAAATTGGATTTTTTCTAAGTACAAAATCGAGAGAGGCTAAAAATCACCTCTTTTTCCTTCTCTCGATCAGACACTTAGAAAAAAAACGGAAAAAAAAAAAAAAAAAAATTTGGATTTTTTCTAAGTACAAAATCGAGAGAGGCTAAAAATCACCTCTTTTTCCTTCTCTCGATCAGACACTTAGAAAAAAAACGGAAAAAAAAAAAAATAAAATTTGGATTTTTTCTAAGTACAAAATCGAGAGTGGCTAAAAATCACCTCTTTTTCCTTCTCTCGATCAGACACTTAGAAAAAAAAATGAAAAAAAAAAAAAAAAATTGGATTTTTTCTAAGTACAAAATCAAGAGAGGCTAAAAATCACCTCTTTTTCCTTCTCTCGATCAGACACTTAGAAAAAAAACTGAAAAAAAAAAAAAAAAAATTTGGATTTTTTCTACGTACAAAATCGAGAGAGGCTAAAAATCACCTCTTTTTCCTTCTCTCGATCAGACACTTAGAAAAAAAACTGAAAAAAAAAAAAAAAAAATTGGATTTTTTCTAAGTACAAAATCGAGAGAGGCTAAAAATCACCTCTTTTTCCTTCTCTCGATCAGACACTTAGAAAAAAAACTGAAAAAAAAAAAATAAAAATTTGGATTTTTTCTAAGTACAAAATCGAGAAAGGCTAAAAATCACCTCTTTTTCCTTCTCTCGATCAGACACTTAGAAAAAAAACGGAAAAAAAAAAAAAAAAATTTGGATTTTTTCTAAGTACAAAATCGAGAGTGGCTAAAAATCACCTCTTTTTCCTTCTCTCGATCAGACACTTAGAAAAAAAACGGGGAAAAAAAAATAAAAAATTTGGATTTTTTCTAAGTACAAAATCGAGAGAGGCTAAAAATCACCTCTTTTTCCTTCTCTCGAACAGACACTTAGAAAAAAAACGGAAAAAAAAAAAAAAAAAATTTGGATTTTTTCTTAGTACAAAATCGAGAGAGGCTAAAAATCACCTCTTTTTCCTTCTCTCGATCAGACACTTAGAAAAAAAACGGAAAAAAAAAAAAAAAAAATTTGGATTTTTTCTTAGTACAAAATCGAGAGTGGCTAAAAATCACCTCTTTTTCCTTCTCTCGATCAGACACTTAGAAAAAAAAATGAAAAAAAAAAAAAAAAAATTGGATTTTTTCTAAGTACAAAATCAAGAGAGGCTAAAAATCACCTCTTTTTCCTTCTCCCGATCAGACACTTAGAAAAAAAACGGAAAAAAAAAAAAAAAAAATTTGGATTTTTTCTAAGTACAAAATCGAGAGTGGCTAAAAATCACCTCTTTTTCCTTCTCTCGATCAGACACTTAGAAAAAAAACGGAAAAAAAATAAATAAAAAATTGGATTTTTTCTAAGTACAAAATCGAGAGTGGCTAAAAATCACCTCTTTTTCCTTCTCTCGATCAGACACTTAGAAAAAAAAAAGAAAAAAAAAAAAAAAATTGGATTTTTTCTAAGTACAAAATCAAGAGAGGCTAAAAATCACCTCTTTTTCCTTCTCTCGATCAGACACTTAGAAAAAAAACGGAAAAAAAAAAAAATAAAATTTGGATTTTTTCTAAGTACAAAATCGAGAGAGGCTAAAAATCACCTCTTTTTCCTTCTCTCGATCAGACACTTAGAAAAAAAACGGAAAAAAAAAAAGAAAAAATTTGGATTTTTTCTAAGTACAAAATCGAGAGTGGCTAAAAATCTCCTCTTTTTCCTTCTCTCGATCAGACACTTAGAAAAAAAACGGAAAAAAAAAAAAAAAAAATTTGGATTTTTTCTAAGTACAAAATCGAGAGTGGCTAAAAATCACCTCTTTTTCCTTCTCTCGATCAGACACTTAGAAAAAAAAATGTAAAAAAAAAAAAAAATTGGATTTTTTCTAAGTACAAAATCGAGAGAGGCTAAAAATCACCTCTTTTTCCTTCTCTCGATCAGACACTTAGAAAAAAAACGGAAAAAAAAAAAAAAAAATTTGGATTTTTTCTCAGTACAAAATCGAGAGAGGCTAAAAATCACCTCTTTTTCCTTCTCTCGATCGGACACTTAGAAAAAAAAAAAACAAAAAAAAAAAATTTGGATTTTTTCTAAGTACAAAATCGAGAGAGGCTAAAAATCACCTCTTTTTCCTTCTCTCGATCAGACACTTAGAAAAAAAACGGAAAAAAAAAATATATATATTTGGATTTTTTCTAAGTACAAAATCGAGAGAGGCTAAAAATCACCTCTTTTTCCTTCTCTCGATCAGACACTTAGAAAAAAAACGGAAAAAAAAAAAAAAAAAAATTGGATTTTTTCTAAGTACAAAATCGAGAGAGGCTAAAAATCACCTCTTTTTCCTTCTCTCGATCGGACACTTAGAGAAAAAAAAAAAAAAAAAAAAAAATTTGGATTTTTTCTAAGTACAAAATCGAGAGAGGCTAAAAATCACCTCTTTTTCCTTCTCTCGATCAGACACTTAGAAAAAAAACGGAAAAAAAAAAAAAAAATTTGGATTTTTTCTAAGTACAAAATCGAGAGAGGCTAAAAATCACCTCTTTTTCCTTCTCTCGATCGGACACTTACAAAAAAAAAAAAAAAAAAAAAAAAAAATTTGGATTTTTTCTAAGTACAAAATCGAGAGAGGCTAAAAATCACCTCTTTTTCCTTCTCTCGATCAGACACTTAGAAAAAAAACGGAAAAAAAAAAAAAAAAATTTGGATTTTTTCTAAGTACAAAATCGAGAGAGGCTAAAAATCACCTCTTTTTCCTTCTCTCGATCAGACACTTAGAAAAAAAACGGAAAAAAAAAAAAAAAAAATTTGGATTTTTTCTAAGTACAAAATCGAGAGAGGCTAAAAATCACCTCTTTTTCCTTCTCTCGATCGGACACTTAGAAAAAAAAAAAAAAAAAAAAAAATTTGGATTTTTTCTAAGTACAAAATCGAGAGAGGCTAAAAATCACCTCTTTTTCCTTCTCTCGATCAGACACTTAGAAAAAAAACGGAAAAAAAAAAAAAAAAAATTTGGATTTTTTCTAAGTACAAAATCGAGAGAGGCTAAAAATCACCTCTTTTTCCTTCTCTCGATCAGACACTTAGAAAAAAAACGGAAAAAAAAAAAAAAAAAATTTGGATTTTTTCTAAGTACAAAATCGAGAGAGGCTAAAAATCACCTCTTTTTCCTTCTCTCGATCGGACACTTAGAAAAAAAAAAAAAAAAAAAAAAAAAAATTTGGATTTTTTCTAAGTACAAAATCGAGAGAGGCTAAAAATCACCTCTTTTTCCTTCTCTCGATCAGACACTTAGAAAAAAAACGGAAAAAAAAAAAAAAAAATTTGGATTTTTTCTAAGTACAAAATCGAGAGAGGCTAAAAATCACCTCTTTTTCCTTCTCTCGATCGGACACTTAGAAAAAAAAAAAATAAAAAAAAAATAAATTTGGATTTTTTCTAAGTACAAAATCGAGAGAGGCTAAAAATCACCTCTTTTTCCTTCTCTCGATCAGACACTTAGAAAAAAAACGGAAAAAAAAAAAAAAAAAATTTGGATTTTTTCTAAGTACAAAATCGAGAGAGGCTAAAAATCACCTCTTTTTCCTTCTCTCGATCGGACACTTAGAAAAAAAAAAAAAAAAAAAAAAAAAATTGGATTTTTTCTAAGTACAAAATCGAGAGAGGCTAAAAATCACCTCTTTTTCCTTCTCTCGATCAGACACTTAGAAAAAAAACGGAAAAAAAAAAAAAAAAATTTGGATTTTTTCTAAGTACAAAATCGAGAGAGGCTAAAAATCACCTCTTTTTCCTTCTCTCGATCGGACACTTAGAAAAAAAAAAAAAAAAAAAAAAAAAATTGGATTTTTTCTAAGTACAAAATCGAGAGAGGCTAAAAATCACCTCTTTTTCCTTCTCTCGATCAGACACTTAGAAAAAAAACGGAAAAAAAAAAAAAAAAATTTGGATTTTTTCTCAGTACAAAATCGAGAGAGGCTAAAAATCACCTCTTTTTCCTTCTCTCGATCGGACACTTAGAAAAAAAAAAAAAAAAAAAAAAAATTTGGATTTTTTCTAAGTACAAAATCGAGAGAGGCTAAAAATCACCTCTTTTTCCTTCTCTCGATCAGACACTTAGAAAAAAAACGGAAAAAAAAAAAAAAAACAATTGGATTTTTTCTAAGTACAAAATCGAGAGAGGCTAAAAATCACCTCTTTTTCCTTCTCTCGATCAGACACTTAGAAAAAAAACTGAAAAAAAAAAATAAAAATTTGGATTTTTTCTAAGTACAAAATCGAGAGAGGCTAAAAATCACCTCTTTTTCCTTCTCTCGATCGGACACTTAGAAAAAAAAAAAAAAAAAAAAAAAAAATTTGGATTTTTTCTAAGTACAAAATCGAGAGAGGCTAAAAATCACCTCTTTTTCCTTCTCTCGATCAGACACTTAGAAAAAAAACGGAAAAAAAAAATAAAAAATTTGGATTTTTTTCTAAGTACAAAATCGAGAGAGGCTAAAAATCACCTCTTTTTCCTTCTCTCGATCGGACGCTTAGAAAAAAAAAAAAAAAAAAAAAAAAAATTTGGATTTTTTCTAAGTACAAAATCCAGAGAGGCTAAAAATCACCTCTTTTTCCTTCTCTCGATCGGACACTTAGAAAAAAAAAAAAAAAAAAAAAAAAATTGGATTTTTTCTAAGTACAAAATCGAGAGAGGCTAAAAATCACCTCTTTTTCCTTCTCTCGATCAGACACTTAGAAAAAAAACGGAAAAAAAAAAAAAAAAATTTGGATTTTTTCTAAGTACAAAATCGAGAGAGGCTAAAAATCACCTCTTTTTCCTTCTCTCGACAGACACTTAGAAAAAAAACGGAAAAAAAAAAAAAAAAAATTGGATTTTTTCTAAGTACAAAATCGAGAGAGGCTAAAAATCACCTCTTTTTCCTTCTCTCGATCGGACACTTAGAAAAAAAAAAAAAAAAAAAAAAAAAATTTGGATTTTTTCTAAGTACAAAATCGAGAGAGGCTAAAAATCACCTCTTTTTCCTTCTCTCGATCGGACACTTAGAAAAAAAAAAAAAAAAAAAAAAAAATTTGGATTTTTTCTAAGTACAAAATCGAGAGAGGCTAAAAATCACCTCTTTTTCCTTCTCTCGATCAGACACTTAGAAAAAAAACGGAAAAAAAAAAAAAAAAAAATTGGATTTTTTCTAAGTACAAAATCGAGAGAGGCTAAAAATCACCTCTTTTTCCTTCTCTCGATCAGACACTTTGAAAAAAAACAGAAAAAAAAAAAAAAAAATTTGGATTTTTTCTAAGTACAAAATCGAGAGAGGCTAAAAATCACCTCTTTTTCCTTCTCTCGATCAGACACTTAGAAAAAAAACAGAAAAAAAAAAAAAAAATTTGGATTTTTTCTAAGTACAAAATCGAGAGAGGCTAAAAATCACCTCTTTTTCCTTCTCTCGATCGGACACTTAGAAAAAAAAAAAAAAAAAAAAAAAAAAAATTTGGATTTTTTGTAAGTACAAAATCGAGAGAGGCTAAAAATCACCTCTTTTTCCTTCTCTCGATCAGACACTTAGAAAAAAAACGGAAAAAAAAAATAAAAAATTTGGATTTTTTCTAAGTACAAAATCGAGAGAGGCTAAAAATCACCTCTTTTTCCTTCTCTCGATCGGACACTTAGAAAAAAAAAAAAAAAAAAAAAAAAAAATTTGGATTTTTTCTAAGTACAAAATCGAGAGAGGCTAAAAATCACCTCTTTTTCCTTCTCTCGATCAGACACTTAGAAAAAAAACGGAAAAAAAAAAAAAAAAATTTGGATTTTTTCTAAGTACAAAATCGAGAGAGGCTAAAAATCACCTCTTTTTCCTTCTCTCGATCGGACACTTAGAAAAAAAAAAAAAAAAAAAAAAAAATTGGATTTTTTCTAAGTACAAAATCGAGAGAGGCTAAAAATCACCTCTTTTTCCTTCTCTCGATCAGACACTTGGAAAAAAAACGGAAAAAAAAAAAAAAAAAATTGGATTTTTTCTAAGTACAAAATCGAGAGAGGCTAAAAATCACCTCTTTTTCCTTCTCTCGATCAGACACTTAGAAAAAAAACGGAAAAAAAAAAAAAAAAATTGGATTTTTTTCTAAGTACAAAATCGAGAGAGGCTAAAAATCACCTCTTTTTCCTTCTCTCGATCGGACACTTAGAAAAAAAAAAAAAAAAAAAAAATAATTTGGATTTTTTCTAAGTACAAAATCGAGAGAGGCTAAAAATCACCTCTTTTTCCTTCTCTCGATCAGACACTTAGAAAAAAAACGGAAAAAAAAAAAAAAAAAATTTGGATTTTTTCTCAGTACAAAATCGAGAGAGGCTAAAAATCACCTCTTTTTCCTTCTCTCGATCAGACACTTAGAAAAAAAACGGAAAAAAAAAAAAAAAAAATTTGGATTTTTTCTAAGTACAAAATCGAGAGTGGCTAAAAATCACCTCTTTTTCCTTCTCTCGATCAGACACTTAGAAAAAAAAAAGAAAAAAAAAAAAAAAATTGGGATTTTTTCTAAGTACAAAATCGAGAGAGGCTAAAAATCACCTCTTTTTCCTTCTCTCGATCAGACACTTAGAAAAAAAAATGAAAAAAAAAAAAAAATAATTGGATTTTTTCATAGTACAAAATCAAGAGAGGCTAAAAATCACCTCTTTTTCCTTCTCTCGATCAGACACCTAGAAAAAAAACGGAAAAAACAAAAAAAAAAATTTGGATTTTTTCTAAGTACAAAATCGAGAGTGGCTAAAAATCACCTCTTTTTCCTTCTCTCGATCAGACACTTAGAAAAAAAAAAGAAAAAAAAAAAAAAAAATTGGATTTTTTCTAAGTACAAAATCAAGAGAGGCTAAAAATCACCTCTTTTTCCTTCTCTCGATCAGACACTTAGAAAAAAAACGGAAAAAAAAAAAAATAAAATTTGGATTTTTTCTAAGTACAAAATCGAGAGAGGCTAAAAATCACCTCTTTTTCCTTCTCTCGATCAGACACTTAGAAAAAAAACGGAAAAAAAAAAAAAAAAAATTTGGATTTTTTCTAAGTACAAAATCGAGAGTGGCTAAAAATCACCTCTTTTTCCTTCTCTCGATCAGACACTTAGAAAAAAAACGGAAAAAAAAAAAAAAAAAATTTGGATTTTTTCTAAGTACAAAATCGAGAGTGGCTAAAAATCACCTCTTTTTCCTTCTCTCGATCAGACACTTAGAAAAAAAAATGAAAAAAAAAAAAAAAAATTGGATTTTTTCTAAGTACCAAATCGAGAGAGGCTAAAAATCACCTCTTTTTCCTTCTCTCGATCAGACACTTAGAAAAAAAACGGAAAAAAAAAAAAAAAAATTTGGATTTTTTCTCAGTACAAAATCGAGAGAGGCTAAAAATCACCTCTTTTTCCTTCTCTCGATCGGACACTTAGAAAAAAACAAAACAAAAAAAAAAAAATTTGGATTTTTTCTAAGTACAAAATCGAGAGAGGCTAAAAATCACCTCTTTTTCCTTCTCTCGATCAGACACTTAGAAAAAAAACGGAAAAAAAAAAAATATATATTTGGATTTTTTCTAAGTACAAAATCGAGAGAGGCTAAAAATCACCTCTTTTTCCTTCTCTCGATCAGACACTTAGAAAAAAAACGGAAAAAAAAAAAAAAAAAATTTGGATTTTTTCTAAGTACAAAATCGAGAGAGGCTAAAAATCACCTCTTTTTCCTTCTCTCGATCGGACACTTAGAGAAAAAAAAAAAAAAAAAAAAAAATTTGGATTTTTTCTAAGTACAAAATCGAGAGAGGCTAAAAATCACCTCTTTTTCCTTCTCTCGATCAGACACTTAGAAAAAAAACGGAAAAAAAAAAAAAAAATTTGGATTTTTTCTAAGTACAAAATCGAGAGAGGCTAAAAATCACCTCTTTTTCCTTCTCTCGATCGGACACTTACAAAAAAAAAAAAAAAAAAAAAAAAAAAATTTGGATTTTTTCTAAGTACAAAATCGAGAGAGGCTAAAAATCACCTCTTTTTCCTTCTCTCGATCAGACACTTAGAAAAAAAACGGAAAAAAAAAAAAAAAAATTTGGATTTTTTCTAAGTACAAAATCGAGAGAGGCTAAAAATCACCTCTTTTTCCTTCTCTCGATCAGACACTTAGAAAAAAAACGGAAAAAAAAAAAAAAAAAATTTGGATTTCTAAGTACAAAATCGAGAGAGGCTAAAAATCACCTCTTTTTCCTTCTCTCGATCGGACACTTAGAAAAAAAAAAAAAAAAAAAAAAATTTGGATTTTTTCTAAGTACAAAATCGAGAGAGGCTAAAAATCACCTCTTTTTCCTTCTCTCGATCAGACACTTAGAAAAAAAACGGAAAAAAAAAAAAAAAAAATTTGGATTTTTTCTAAGTACAAAATCGAGAGAGGCTAAAAATCACCTCTTTTTCCTTCTCTCGATCAGACACTTAGAAAAAAAACGGAAAAAAAAAAAAAAAATTTGGATTTTTTCTAAGTACAAAATCGAGAGAGGCTAAAAATCACCTCTTTTTCCTTCTCTCGATCGGACACTTAGAAAAAAAAAAAAAAAAAAAAAAAAAAATTTGGATTTTTTCTAAGTACAAAATCGAGAGAGGCTAAAAATCACCTCTTTTTCCTTCTCTCGATCAGACACTTAGAAAAAAAACGGAAAAAAAAAAAAAAAAATTTGGATTTTTTCTAAGTACAAAATCGAGAGAGGCTAAAAATCACCTCTTTTTCCTTCTCTCGATCGGACACTTAGAAAAAAAAAAATAAAAAAAAAATAAATTTGGATTTTTTTCTAAGTACAAAATCGAGAGAGGCTAAAAATCACCTCTTTTTCCTTCTCTCGATCAGACACTTAGAAAAAAAACGGAAAAAAAAAAAAAAAAAATTTGGATTTTTTCTAAGTACAAAATCGAGAGAGGCTAAAAATCACCTCTTTTTCCTTCTCTCGATCGGACACTTAGAAAAAAAAAAAAAAAAAAAAAAAAAATTGGATTTTTTCTAAGTACAAAATCGAGAGAGGCTAAAAATCACCTCTTTTTCCTTCTCTCGATCAGACACTTAGAAAAAAAACGGAAAAAAAAAAAAAAAAATTGGATTTTTTCTAAGTACAAAATCGAGAGAGGCTAAAAATCACCTCTTTTTCCTTCTCTCGATCAGACACTTAGAAAAAAAACGGAAAAAAAAAAAAAAAAAAATTTGGATTTTTTTCTAAGTACAAAATCGAGAGAGGCTAAAAATCACCTCTTTTTCCTTCTCTCGATCGGACACTTAGAAAAAAAAAAAAAAAAAAAAAAAAAATTGGATTTTTTCTAAGTACAAAATCGAGAGAGGCTAAAAATCACCTCTTTTTCCTTCTCTCGATCAGACACTTAGAAAAAAAACGGAAAAAAAAAAAAAAAAAATATGGATTTTTTCTCAGTACAAAATCGAGAGAGGCTAAAAATCACCTCTTTTTCCTTCTCTCGATCGGACACTTAGAAAAAAAAAAAAAAAAAAAAAAAAAATTTGGATTTTTTTCTAAGTACAAAATCGAGAGAGGCTAAAAATCACCTCTTTTTCCTTCTCTCGATCAGACACTTAGAAAAAAAACGGAAAAAAAAAAAAAAAACAATTGGATTTTTTCTAAGTACAAAATCGAGAGAGGCTAAAAATCACCTCTTTTTCCTTCTCTCGATCAGACACTTAGAAAAAAAACAGAAAAAAAAAAATAAAAATTTGGATTTTTTCTAAGTACAAAATCGAGAGAGGCTAAAAATCACCTCTTTTTCCTTCTCTCGATCGGACACTTAGAAAAAAAAAAAAAAAAAAAAAAAAAATTTGGATTTTTTCTAAGTACAAAATCGAGAGAGGCTAAAAATCACCTCTTTTTCCTTCTCTCGATCAGACACTTAGAAAAAAAACGGAAAAAAAAAAAAAAAAAATTTGGATTTTTTTCTAAGTACAAAATCGAGAGAGGCTAAAAATCACCTCTTTTTCCTTCTCTCGATCGGACGCTTAGAAAAAAAAAAAAAAAAAAAAAAAAATTTGGATTTTTTCTAAGTACAAAATCCAGAGAGGCTAAAAATCACCTCTTTTTCCTTCTCTCGATCGGACACTTAGAAAAAAAAAAATAAAAATAAAAAAAATTGGATTTTTTCTAAGTACAAAATCGAGAGAGGCTAAAAATCACCTCTTTTTCCTTCTCTCGATCAGACACTTAGAAAAAAAAAAAAAAAAAAAAAAAAATTTGGATTTTTTCTAAGTACAAAATCGAGAGAGGCTAAAAATCACCTCTTTTTCTTTCTCTCGATCGGACACTTAGAAAAAAAAAAAAAAAAAAAAAAAAATTTGGATTTTTTCTAAGTACAAAATCGAGAGAGGCTAAAAATCACCTCTTTTTCCTTCTCTCGATCGGACACTTAGAAAAAAAAAAAAAAAAAAAAAAAAATTGGATTTTTTCTAAGTACAAAATCGAGAGAGGCTAAAAATCACCTCTTTTTCCTTCTCTCGATCAGACACTTAGAAAAAAAACGGAAAAAAAAAAAAAAAAAATTGGATTTTTTCTAAGTACAAAATCGAGAGAGGCTAAAAATCACCTCTTTTTCCTTCTCTCGATCAGACACTTTGAAAAAAAACAGAAAAAAAAAAAAAAAAATTTGGATTTTTTCTAAGTACAAAATCGAGAGAGGCTAAAAATCACCTCTTTTTCCTTCTCTCGATCAGACACTTAGAAAAAAAACAGAAAAAAAAAAAAAAAAATTTGGATTTTTTCTAAGTACAAAATCGAGAGAGGCTAAAAATCACCTCTTTTTCCTTCTCTCGATCGGACACTTAGAAAAAAAAAAAAAAAAAAAAAAAAAAAATTTGGATTTTTTGTAAGTACAAAATCGAGAGAGGCTAAAAATCACCTCTTTTTCCTTCTCTCGATCAGACACTTAGAAAAAAAACGGAAAAAAAAAATAAAAAATTTGGATTTTTTCTAAGTACAAAATCGAGAGAGGCTAAAAATCACCTCTTTTTCCTTCTCTCGATCGGACACTTAGAAAAAAAAAAAAAAAAAAAAAAAAAAATTTGGATTTTTTCTAAGTACAAAATCGAGAGAGGCTAAAAATCACCTCTTTTTCCTTCTCTCGATCAGACACTTAGAAAAAAAACGGAAAAAAAAAAAAAAAAATTTGGATTTTTTCTAAGTACAAAATCGAGAGAGGCTAAAAATCACCTCTTTTTCCTTCTCTCGATCGGACACTTAGAAAAAAAAAAAAAAAAAAAAAAAAAATTGGATTTTTTCTAAGTACAAAATCGAGAGAGGCTAAAAATCACCTCTTTTTCCTTCTCTCGATCAGACACTTAGAAAAAAAACGGAAAAAAAAAAAAAAAAAATTGGATTTTTTCTAAGTACAAAATCGAGAGAGGCTAAAAATCACCTCTTTTTCCTTCTCTCGATCAGACACTTAGAAAAAAAACGGAAAAAAAAAAAAAAAAATTGGATTTTTTTCTTAGTACAAAATCGAGAGAGGCTAAAAATCACCTCTTTTTCCTTCTCTCGATCGGACACTTAGAAAAAAAAAAAAAAAAAAAAAAAAATTTGGATTTTTTCTAAGTACAAAATCGAGAGAGGCTAAAAATCACCTCTTTTTCCTTCTCTCGATCAGACACTTAGAAAAAAAACGGAAAAAAAAAAAAAAAAATTTGGATTTTTTTCTCAGTACAAAATCGAGAGAGGCTAAAAATCACCTCTTTTTCCTTCTCTCGATCGGACACTTAGAAAAAAAAAAAAAAAAAAAAAAAATTTGGATTTTTTTCTAAGTACAAAATCGAGAGAGGCTAAAAATCACCTCTTTTTCCTTCTCTCGATCAGACACTTAGAAAAAAAACGGAAAAAAAAAAAAAAAAAATTGGATTTTTTCTAAGTACAAAATCGAGAGAGGCTAAAAATCACCTCTTTTTCCTTCTCTCGATCGGACACTTAGAAAAAAAAAAAAAAAAAAAAAAAATTTTGGATTTTTTCTAAGTACAAAATCGAGAGAGGCTAAAAATCACCTCTTTTTCCTTCTCTCGATCAGACACTTAGAAAAAAAACGGGAAAAAAAAAAAAAAAAATTTGGATTTTTTCTAAGTACAAAATCGAGAGAGGCTAAAAATCACCTCTTTTTCCTTCTCTCGATCGGACACTTAGAAAAAAAAAAAAAAAAAAAAAAAATTTGGATTTTTTTCTAAGTACAAAATCGAGAGAGGCTAAAAATCACCTCTTTTTCCTTCTCTCGATCAGACACTTAGAAAAAAAACGGAAAAAAAAAAAAAAAAAATTTGGATTTTTTCTAAGTACAAAATCGAGAGAGGCTAAAAATCACCTCTTTTTCCTTCTCTCGATCAGACACTAAGAAAAAAAACAGAAAAAAAAAAAAAAAATTTGGATTTTTTCTAAGTACAAAATCGAGAGAGGCTAAAAATCACCTCTTTTTCCTTCTCTCGATCGGACACTTAGAAAAAAAAAAAAAAAAAAAAAAAAAAAATTTGGATTTTTTCTAAGTACAAAATCGAGAGAGGCTAAAAATCACCTCTTTTTCCTTCTCTCGATCAGACACTTAGAAAAAAAACGGAAAAAAAACAAAAAACAAATTTGGATTTTTTCTAAGTACAAAATCGAGAGAGGCTAAAAATCACCTCTTTTTCCTTCTCTCGATCAGACACTTAGAAAAAAAACGGAAAAAAAAAAAAAAAAAATTTGGATTTTTTCTAAGTACAAAATCGAGAGAGGCTAAAAATCACCTCTTTTTCCTTCTCTCGATCGGACACTTAGAAAAAAAAAAAAAAAAAAAAAAAAAATTTGGATTTTTTCTAAGTACAAAATCGAGAGAGGCTAAAAATCACCTCTTTTTCCTTCTCTCGATCAGACACTTAGAAAAAAAACGGAAAAAAAAAAAAAAAAAATTGGATTTTTTCTAAGTACAAAATCGAGAGAGGCTAAAAATCACCTCTTTTTCCTTCTCTCGATCGGACACTTAGAAAAAAAAAAAAAAAAAAAAAAAAATTGGATTTTTTCTAAGTACAAAATCGAGAGAGGCTAAAAATCACCTCTTTTTCCTTCTCTCGATCAGACACTAAGAAAAAAAACAGAAAAAAAAAAAAAAAATTTGGATTTTTTCTAAGTACAAAATCGAGAGAGGGTAAAAATCACCTCTTTTTCCTTCTCTCGATCGGACACTTAGAAAAAAAAAAAAAAAAAAAAAAAAAATTTGGATTTTTTCTAAGTACAAAATCGAGAGAGGCTAAAAATCACCTCTTTTTCCTTCTCTCGATCGGACACTTAGAAGAAAAAAAAAAAAAAAAAAAAAAATTTGGATTTTTTCTAAGTACAAAATCGAGAGAGGCTAAAAATCACCTCTTTTTCCTTCTCTCGATCAGACACTTAGAAAAAAAACGGAAAAAAAAAAAAAAAAATTTGGATTTTTTCTAAGTACAAAATCGAGAGAGGCTAAAAATCACCTCTTTTTCCTTCTCTCGATCAGACACTTAGAAAAAAAACGGAAAAAAAAAAAAAAAAAATTTGGATTTTTTCTAAGTACAAAATCGAGAGAGGCTAAAAATCACCTCTTTTTCCTTCTCTCGATCAGACACTTAGAAAAAAAACGGAAAAAAAAAAAAAAAAATTTGGATTTTTTCTAAGTACAAAATCGAGAGAGGCTAAAAATCACCTCTTTTTCCTTCACTCGATCGGACACTTAGAAAAAAAAAAAAAAAAAAAAAAAATTTGGATTTTTTCTAAGTACAAAATCGACAGAGGCTAAAAATCACCTCTTTTTCCTTCTCTCGATCAGACACTTAGAAAAAAACGGAAAAAAAAAAAAAAAAAATTTGGATTTTTTCTAAGTACAAAATCGAGAGAGGCTAAAAATCACCTATTTTTCCTTCTCTCGATCAGACACTTAGAAAAAAAACGGAAAAAAAAAAAAAAAAAATTTGGATTTTTTCTAAGTACAAAATCGAGAGAGGCTAAAAATCACCTCTTTTTCCTTCTCTGGATCAGACACTTAGAAAAAAAACGGAAAAAAAAAAAAAAAAAATTTGGATTTTTTTCTAAGTACAAAATCGAGAGAGGCTAAAAATCACCTCTTTTTCCTTCTCTCGATCGGACACTTAGAAAAAAAAAAAAAAAAAAAAAAAATTTGGATTTTTTCTAAGTACAAAATCGAGAGAGGCTAAAAATCACCTCTTTTTCCTTCTCTCGATCAGACACTTAGAAAAAAAACGGAAAAAAAAAAAAAAAAATTTGGATTTTTTCTAAGTACAAAATCGAGAGAGGCTAAAAATCACCTCTTTTTCCTTCTCTCGATCGGACACTTAGAAGAAAAAAAAAAAAAAAAAAAAAATTTGGATTTTTTCTAAGTACAAAATCGAGAGAGGCTAAAAATCACCTCTTTTTCCTTCTCTCGATCGGACACTTAGAAAAAAAAAAAAAAAAAAAAAAAATTTGGATTTTTTCTAAGTACAAAATCGAGAGAGGCTAAAAATCACCTCTTTTTCCTTCTCTCGATCAGACACTTAGAAAAAAAACGGAAAAAAAAAAAAAAAAAATTTGGATTTTTTCTAAGTACAAAATCGAGAGAGGCTAAAAATCACCTCTTTTTCCTTCTCTCGATCGGACACTTAGAAGAAAAAAAAAAAAAAAAAAAAAATTTGGATTTTTTCTAAGTACAAAATCGAGAGAGGCTAAAAATC
Source organism: Entelurus aequoreus (assembly GCF_033978785.1). Taxonomy (NCBI): domain Eukaryota; kingdom Metazoa; phylum Chordata; class Actinopteri; order Syngnathiformes; family Syngnathidae; genus Entelurus; species Entelurus aequoreus. The sequence continues at coordinate 149,893 of NC_084752.1, forward strand.
ACCTCTTTTTCCTTCTCTCGATCAGACACTTAGAAAAAAAACGGAAAAAAAAAAATAAAAAATTTGGATTTTTTCTAAGTACAAAATCGAGAGAGGCTAAAAATCACCTCTTTTTCCTTCTCTCGATCGGACACTTAGAAGAAAAAAAAAAAAAAAAAAAAAAATTTGGATTTTTTCTAAGTACAAAATCGAGAGAGGCTAAAAATCACCTCTTTTTCCTTCTCTCGATCAGACACTTAGAAAAAAAACGGAAAAAAAAAAAAAAAAAATTTGGATTTTTTCTAAGTACAAAATTGAGAGAGGCTAAAAATCACCTCTTTTTCCTTCACTCGATCGGACACTTAGAAAAAAAAAAAAAAAAAAAAAAAAATTTGGATTTTTTCTAAGTACAAAATCGAGAGAGGCTAAAAATCACCTCTTTTTCCTTCTCTCGATCAGACACTTAGAAAAAAACGGAAAAAAAAAAAAAAAAAAATTTGGATTTTTTCTAAGTACAAAATCGAGAGAGGCTAAAAATCACCTATTTTTCCTTCTCTCGATCAGACACTTAGAAAAAAAACGGAAAAAAAAAAAAAAAAAATTTGGATTTTTTCTAAGTACAAAATCGAGAGAGGCTAAAAATCACCTCTTTTTCCTTCTCTCGATCAGACACTTAGAAAAAAAACGGAAAAAAAAAAAAAAAAATTTGGATTTTTTTCTAAGTACAAAATCGAGAGAGGCTAAAAATCACCTCTTTTTCCTTCTCTCGATCGGACACTTAGAAAAAAAAAAAAAAAAAAAAAAAATTTGGATTTTTTCTAAGTACAAAATCGAGAGAGGCTAAAAATCACCTCTTTTTCCTTTTCTCGATCAGACACTTAGAAAAAAAACGGAAAAAAAAATTAAAAAAAATTGGATTTTTTCTAAGTACAAAATCGAGAGAGGCTAAAAATCACCTCTTTTTCCTTCTCTCGATCGGACACTTAGAAGAAAAAAAAAAAAAAAAAAAAAAATTGGATTTTTTCTAAGTACAAAATCGAGAGAGGCTAAAAATCACCTCTTTTTCCTTCTCTCGATCAGACACTTAGAAAAAAAACGGAAAAAAAAAAAAAAAAATTTGGATTTTTTTCTAAGTACAAAATCGAGAGAGGCTAAAAATCACCTCTTTTTCCTTCTCTCGATCGGACACTTAGAAAAAAAAAAAAAAAAAAAAAAAAATTTTGGATTTTTTCTAAGTACAAAATCGAGAGAGGCTAAAAATCACCTCTTTTTCCTTCTCTCGATCAGACACTTAGAAAAAAAACGGGAAAAAAAAAAAAAAAAATTGGATTTTTTCTAAGTACAAAATCGAGAGAGGCTAAAAATCACCTCTTTTTCCTTCTCTCGATCGGACACTTAGAAAAAAAAAAAAAAAAAAAATTTGGATTTTTTCTAAGTACAAAATCGAGAGAGGCTAAAAATCACCTCTTTTTCCTTCTCTCGATCGGACACTTAGAAAAAAAAAAAAAAAAAAAAAAAAATTTGGATTTTTTCTAAGTACAAAATCGAGAGAGGCTAAAAATCACCTCTTTTTCCTTCTCTCGATCAGACACTTAGAAAAAAAACGGAAAAAAAAAAAAAAAAATTTGGATTTTTTCTAAGTACAAAATCGAGAGAGGCTAAAAATCACCTCTTTTTCCTTCTCTCGATCAGACACTTAGAAAAAAACAGAAAAAAAAAAAAAAAATTGGATTTTTTCTAAGTACAAAATCGAGAGAGGCTAAAAATCACCTCTTTTTCCTTCTCTCGATCGGACACTTAGAAAAAAAAAAAAAAAAAAAAAAAAATTTGGATTTTTTCTAAGTACAAAATCGAGAGAGGCTAAAAATCACCTCTTTTTCCTTCTCTCGATCAGACACTTAGAAAAAAAACGGAAAAAAAAAAAAAAAAATTTGGATTTTTTCTAAGTACAAAATCGAGAGAGGCTAAAAATCACCTCTTTTTCCTTCTCTCGATCAGACACTTAGAAAAAAAACGGAAAAAAAAAAAAAAAAATTTGGATTTTTTCTAAGTACAAAATCGAGAGAGGCTAAAAATCACCTCTTTTTCCTTCTCTCGATCGGACACTTAGAAAAAAAAAAAAAAAAAAAAAAAAAATTTGGATTTTTTCTAAGTACAAAATCGAGAGAGGCTAAAAATCACCTCTTTTTCCTTCTCTCGATCAGACACTTAGAAAAAAAACGGAAAAAAAAAAAAAAAAAATTTGGATTTTTTCTAAGTACAAAATCGAGAGAGGCTAAAAATCACCTCTTTTTCCTTCTCTCGATCAGACACTTAGAAAAAAAACGGAAAAAAAAAAAAAAAAATTTGGATTTTTTCTAAGTACAAAATCGAGAGAGGCTAAAAATCACCTCTTTTTCCTTCTCTCGATCGGACACTTAGAAAAAAAAAAAAAAAAAAAAAAAAAATTTGGATTTTTTCTAAGTACAAAATCGAGAGAGGCTAAAAATCACCTCTTTTTCCTTCTCTCGATCGAGACACTTAGAAAAAAACGAAAAAAAAAAAAAAAAATTGGATTTTTTCTAAGTACAAAATCGAGAGAGGCTAAAAATCACCTCTTTTTCCTTCTCTCGATCAGACACTTAGAAAAAAAACGGAAAAAAAAAAAAAAAATTTGGATTTTTTCTAAGTACAAAATCGAGAGAGGCTAAAAATCACCTCTTTTTCCTTCTCTCGATCAGACACTTAGAAAAAAAACGGAAAAAAAAAAAAAAAAATTTGGATTTTTTCTAAGTACAAAATCGAGAGAGGCTAAAAATCACCTCTTTTTCCTTCTCTCGATCAGACACTTAGAAAAAAAAGAAAAAAAAAAAAAAAAATTTGGATTTTTTCTAAGTACAAAATCGAGAGAGGCTAAAAATCACCTCTTTTTCCTTCTCTCGATCAGGACACTTAGAAAAAAAACGAAAAAAAAAAAAAAAAATTTGGATTTTTTCTAAGTACAAAATCGAGAGAGGCTAAAAATCACCTCTTTTTCCTTCTCTCGATCAGACACTTAGAAAAAAAACGGAAAAAAAAAAAAAAAAATTTGGATTTTTTCTAAGTACAAAATCGAGAGAGGCTAAAAATCACCTCTTTTTCCTTCTCTCGATCAGACACTTAGAAAAAAACGGAAAAAAAAAAAAAAAAATTTGGATTTTTTCTAAGTACAAAATCGAGAGAGGCTAAAAATCACCTCTTTTTCCTTCTCTCGATCAGACACTTAGAAAAAAAACAGAAAAAAAAAAAAAAAATTTGGATTTTTTCTAAGTACAAAATCGAGAGAGGCTAAAAATCACCTCTTTTTCCTTCTCTCGATCAGACACTTAGAAAAAAAACGGAAAAAAAAAAAAAAAAATTTGGATTTTTTCTAAGTACAAAATCGAGAGAGGCTAAAAATCACCTCTTTTTCCTTCTCTCGATCAGACACTTAGAAAAAAAACGGAAAAAAAAAAAAAAAAATTTGGATTTTTTCTAAGTACAAAATCGAGAGAGGCTAAAATCACCTCTTTTTCCTTCTCTCGATCAGACACTTAGAAAAAAAACGGAAAAAAAAAAAAAAAATTTGGATTTTTTCTAAGTACAAAATCGAGAGAGGCTAAAAATCACCTCTTTTTCCTTCTCTCGATCGGACACTTAGAAAAAAAAAAAAAAAAAAAAAAAAAATTTGGATTTTTTCTAAGTACAAAATCGAGAGAGGCTAAAAATCACCTCTTTTTCCTTCTCTCGATCAGACACTTAGAAAAAAAACGGAAAAAAAAAAAAAAAAAATTTGGATTTTTTCT